>NW_016828261.1:0-987 GCF_001698545.2 Rhinopithecus bieti
GGACCCCAGAGGCGGCGGTGGTGCAGCGGGGTGGCCCGGCGTGCGGGGAGGCGGCCAAGGCGCCGGGTGCAGGATAGCTGCCGCCTGGGAGAGGCTACCCGGGCTCCCTGCTAGGGTGAGGGCCCCTGCCCTTAGATCATGAAAAACCTCG
This sequence comes from Rhinopithecus bieti, assembly GCF_001698545.2. Taxonomy (NCBI): domain Eukaryota; kingdom Metazoa; phylum Chordata; class Mammalia; order Primates; family Cercopithecidae; genus Rhinopithecus; species Rhinopithecus bieti. The sequence continues at coordinate 152 of NW_016828261.1, forward strand.
GTGACAGCCGCCCTCGCCACCTCTCCAACAGCCTAGACCCACCCCACGAGCCCCTGTTTGCAGGGACCGACCGCAACTCCTACCTACTGTCTGCCACAGAGGCCTTCGCCCGCAAGGCCCGCTTCCCCGGACAGAACACCCTGCCGGGTGGTGGGGGCGGGGGGTGGCCTCTTTCCCCTCAACAACCAGCTGCCCCCACCCAGCAGCACCTTTCCCCGCATCCACTACAACTCCCACTTCGAGGTGCCAGAGGAGAGCCCCTTCCCCAGCCATGCCCAGGCCACCAAGACCAACCGGCTGCCCTCCAGCCTCCTGGCCCAGTTTGAGAGGCAGCTGCCCATCCACCGTGATGGCTTCAGCACCCCCAGTTCCCCCATGGTGAGGCCCTGGTAGCATTGGCCAGCTGGTCCACTCAGTCCAATGGCTTTTCCTCACCAAGGCACCCTCACTGGGGGTACAGCGGGCAAGGTCGGTGGCAATGGCAGCAAGAAGGTGGCACAGAGGACAGCAAGGGCTGGAGGGCCAAAAGCAAGGAGCAGGCCAAGGCTGGGTAGCCCAACGCAGCCGCTCCAACATCTCAGGCTGGTGGAGCTCTGATGACAACTTGGACAGAGAGGCCAGCACCTTCCGCAGCAGTGGCCCAGCCTCTGGGCTGATGACACCAGGCCACCAGGCAGAATGCAGCCAGCCACGCTACTTCATGCATGCCTACAACACCATCAGTGGGCACATGCTCAAAGCCACCAGGAACACCACCACCGGGCTGACCACCCCACCACCCCCACCTGCACCCCCAGCCTTGGGGTGGGCACTGATACCAACGACGTCATACTGGG
>NW_016828262.1:0-1817 GCF_001698545.2 Rhinopithecus bieti
TTTTGAGATGGAGTCTCGTTCTGTCACCCAGGCTGGAGTGCAGTGGCGCTATCTCGGCTAACTGCAGCCCGTGCCTCCTGGATTCAGAGGATTCTCCTGCCTCAGCCTCCTGAGTAGCTAGGATTACAGGTGCCCACCACCACACCCAGCTAATTTTTGTATTTTTAGTAGAGATGGGGTTTCACCAGTTTGGCCATGCTGGTCTGGAACTCTTGACCTCAAGCGATTCACCCGTCTCAGCCTTCCAAAGTGCTGGGATTACAGGCGTAAGCCACCATGCCCGGCCTAATTGCTTAAGAGTCTTCATTGTGTATTACAAATGATTTGCAACACACTTACACAAGTAGCACAGTGCCTGGAACATACTAAGCGCCCAATTCTTTTGACAGATCGTTTCCTTAGTGATAACTAATTAAGAGTTCTTTAAAAGTTCAAAGACAATAAAAATAGTATATTTCTGTGATTACTTCTTATTCTTACATAAATTTTAGTGAATTAATGAATTTAATATTTTTAAGGTGCCACAACTGACAAAGATGACCTTCAAATGCTTGTGCCCAACCTTGGGTAGCCTTGTAGGGTGATCCTATGCATGTGTCAAATACAGCGAGTTTGAAATAGCACATTAAATTACATATTTGCAATTATCAGAGATCTTGGAATGTTTGCCTATTTGAGCCTCATTCTATCACTACATCACATGTTATTCATGTCCAATTTTGTTTTTTCATTCTTTTACCTTTTTTTGTAATCCACATACCCACAGTATATTTCTTTATTTGATGCTTTCATCTTCTAGCTCAAGACTAAGACAATGTAAAGACACATGATGAAAATAAATTTGGATTTGTAAACATAAACTCCTAGGTCTCAAGCATTCTCCAAGTTTGATTATGTCCCCCCCACCCAACAACGAGAAAAAAAGTGTTAGACTCAACATGCATAAATATTGAAAAAAATGACTTGCCTAAACTGACTGAATTTTTGTCACTTTTAATGGGAACTCATAACAATGACATAGCTTCCTTTATATATCATGGACTTAAAATACTACCAACTGCACTTTTACTGAGCCTCTAAGTCATGTGTTGAGCATGCGAAGGTGAAGGATTCTATCAATTTTATTTCACTCTTCTCTTGGCCTCTGCATTGCACATCTCTGAATAGATTTTTCAAATAATCTCACTGAAATCGAGACTCTTAGAGTCCCCTCTGGCAGATCTATAAATCACATGCTTTAATAGAGACTTCTATATTCTGAACCTTCTCTATTTTTCTATTAGTTTGCACATAAGATTGTTGTCTACCTTTCAACTTCCATGAGCTATAAAGTTATATCCTTAAGCATAGTGTTCTGATTTTCTTCTGGATCAGCTAATTTAGCTCTTTACTTTTGTCATAAGAGTAACAATAATTTATTTTGGACTTCTGTACGCAACTGCTTCTAAACTTCCAAGATTTCTATTGCTGTTACAAATGACTGCGTGTCTGTAACACCGATTATCCCAAAAACTTTTCTCTGAGCCTACTAGCTGATAAAGCAATTGCTAGACCAAGGAACCTAACTTGTGATAAATGGTCAAGTGCTTTAGGGTCGTTATCTATATAAAACAAAGAACCTTTCAGATGACCTTGTGGCTACTTCAACACCTGGTAAAGGTATAAATAAATTTAATTGCCAAAGATCCACACTTAGGAAGATAAAAGGGGCAAAGGAGACTGAACCATACAGATAACACCACAAACTTCATTTAGTCATTAGATTGAACTTCACTCTCGCAGTTTCATCTCCTCCTTTTTTTTTTTTTTTTTTTTTT
>NW_016828262.1:5898-7437 GCF_001698545.2 Rhinopithecus bieti
AAAAAAAAAAAAATCTCTTTTGCATATTTTCTTCTAGGAGTTTTATAGTTTCAGGTCTTATGTTTAAATCTTTAATTCATTCTGAATTAATGGTGTCACATAAGGATCCAATTTGATTCTTCTGCATGGAGATATTTTTTTCTCAGCAGTATTTATTTAAGAGAATCTTCTTTCCCTATTGTGTATTCTTGGTACCTTTGTTGAAGATCAATGACCATAATTGCCTGGATTTATTTATAAGCTCTCTATTCTGTTCCATTGGTCTGTATGTCTATTGTTATGCTATTCTTATGCTGGTTTTGTTTGTTTGTTTGTTTTTGTTTTAGAGACAGGGTTTTCTTTGGCTGCCCCACGAGGTAGAGCTCAAACAATCCTCTTGCTTCAGCCTCCTGAGTAGCTAGGACTACAGGTATCTAACAGCACACCTGGCTTTTTTTTTTTTTTTTTTTTTGGTAGAGATGGAGTCTCACTATGTCACTATGTTGCCCAAGCTGGGCTCAAACTCCTGTTCTCATGTGGTACTCCCACCTTGGCCTCTGAAAGCACCAAGATTATAGGCTTGAGCTACCATGCTCAGCCCCATGCTGTTTTATTACATTAGTTTTGTAGCATATTTTGAGATCAGGTAGTATGATGACTCCAGCTTGTTCTTTTGCCCAAGGTTGCTTTGACTATTAGATTCCAGAGGTTTTCCTTATACATTTTATTATTTTTTTCTCCTCTTACTGGATGATTTCAAATAATCTGTTTCTGAGTTTCCTTATTCTTCTTGTTGTTCTCATTTTGTGTTGAAGCTCTGTATTGGATTTTTTAGTTCTGTCATTGTAGTGTTCAGCTCCCAAGTTTCTGTTTGTTATTGTTTGTTTTGTTTGTGTTTGTGTGTGTTTTACATTTTCCATCTCTTTGTTGCTCTTTTCCTTTTGTTCTTATATTGTTTTCCTGCTTTCATTAAATCATTTATCTCTGTTCTTGTAGCTCACTAAGCTCCTTTAGAACATTTATTTTGAATTCTTTGTCAGGCAACTAGTGAATCTTCAATTCTCTGGAATTAGTTACTAGGTGTTTACTGTGTTCCTTCGGTGGTGTCATGTCTCTGATTCTTCATGATTTCTGTAACCTCATGTAGTTCTCTACACACTTCAAAAGCAGTCTTCTCTTCCAGACTTTTGAACTGGATTTATATATGAAAATCTTTATAAAAGAATTTTACTTGTTGGGGTTGAGGGGCACACTGGAGTGTGCTGTCGCACCTGGTCTAGTGGTAGGGAGCACTAAGTATGGAGGTATGGATAGGTTGGGGAGGTGTAGTGTCTTGGGGTTCAGGTAGTTAGGGTCTGTGACACTGGCAACTGCATGATTCTTGGTGGCAAGAAATACAGAGTTTTACAGTAGTTGCAAGGGCTGCTGGGGTCCTAAGCAGTGCCTTTGAGAACAGCCAAAGACCAGAGTTGGGGCCAGTGATATTCCTGTGCTGGAGTATGGAGGCTAGCTCCAGCACATGTGTAGTAGCAGGGGCCAACTGTAGGCACTCTCACAGTG
>NW_016828263.1:0-7365 GCF_001698545.2 Rhinopithecus bieti
TCATATCCTGAATTATTTTAAAAATTTATTTATGTTGTTTTCACCTTTCTCATGTGTCTCCTTGAGTAATTTAATAATCAACCTTTTGGATTCTTTATTTGGTATTTGAAAGATTGTATCTTCATTTAGATTAATTGCTGAAGAGTTAGTATGCTATTTTAGGGATTTTATAGAACTTCATTTTTTCACATTGCCAGAATTATTTTTCTGGTTTCTTCTCATTTGGACAGACTATTTCTTCTAATTATTTCATAATTTATTTTTGATTTGACTGTTTTTTCCCCCTTGAGAATGTGACATAAATATTTTATTGTAACCTAGTTCCAGCTCTGGGTGTTTTCAGTGGTGAAGACTCTGTATAAGTTCCTTGGTTATAGAGTATTTTTGTGTGATGGCTTTCTCAGATGCTGGTGGTAGTGGCAATATGCTTGGTTTGTGAGCAAGTTCTTTGTCTCCTGTGGAGCCTGAATGGCAGAGGTTTCATGAAGCTTATCCTTATTCCCCAGTGGGGTGTACTTTTTAAATTTTCCCCCCAGTATTTTATTCACCTTTAATAGTTCAGGCTTCAGGTTATTAGGAGCTGCTCACAGGTAAAAACCAACTGTGGTTAAAGCAGATGGGTAAATGCAATACCCCATGGTGGGCAAAGGTCCCAGGTTTGATAGTGGTGCCTTGGGGAGCTCTCAGTAAAATGCATTGAGGTCTTTTCAGGGGGAAGGTAGGGAACAACTTTGGCTCCTCTACCAGGCCAGCAGGAAAGCAATCCACCTCCAGACATTTCTGATCCAGTGTTATAGCTATTCAGATCAGATAGGCACCTGTTTTCATCAGCAGAAATGCTTGATTTTCCATACAGAGAAGTATTGTGGTTATATCCCTTGTGCAAGCCTGAACCTGGGGAGCATTCCTCCCGTAGGGATGCAATCACCCTGAGGTGTTCCACCATAAAGGAAGCCTCAGTTGTGTCCACAGTCGTGGGTGAGAGAGAGAAGTCCTGTTTTCCAAGACTCTTCATGATCACCAGAACTTCCTGACTGTTAGAGTAGAGCTGCAGATTTTCCAAACTGAGCCCAGCACTACACCTGTGACTCTGCTGAAAGAAACTTCCCACAAACAGAAAGTTCTAAAACTCAAGGCCAGTAGTTTGTTTTATTTTGTCCCACAGGTTGTTCCATTTATGTGGTGCACTTCTCCTTCTCCTAGGGGTAGGAGTCCCTGAGGACCAGACTATTGTGAATTGTGGTGCTGCTGTGGGTCTAGCTGCCCAATCGGTCTGCCAAACTCCAGGTTTGTCCTGGGGAATGTCTGCAAGGTATCAAGTGATGTGACCTTTCTCTTGTTTCCTAGCAATTGGTACCAGCATGAGCTCTTATGGTAGTGGAGGGGAGTGACATAGACACTGAGATTTCCTTGGTTATAAAATAGTCTTAGTATGTTGGCTTTCTCAAATTCCAGCTGTGGTAGTAATGTACTGGTTGTGTGGACAGACTCAAGACCTCTTGGTTAGCCACGGTGATGCTAAACTAGATAAATAAGAACAAATGAAACTCAAAGCTAGCAGAAGAAAACAAATGACCAAAATCAGAACAGAGAAAAATGAAATTGAAAAAATATAAAATATAAATGAATTAAAAAGTTAGTTCCTTAAAAGGATAAAGAAAACTGATAGACCACTAGCAAGGTTAGCTGAGAATAGAGAAAATTTAAATAAGCTCAATAAGAAATGAAAATGGAGACATTGCAACCAATACCATAGAAATACAAAAGATCATTTGAAATTTCTATGAACATCTTTATGCACACAAACTAGGAAATCTAGGGGAAATGGATAAATTCCTAGAAACATACAATATCCTAACTTGAATTGGGAAAAAATAAAACCTTAAATAACCAAAACAAGCACCAAAATTGAATCAGTCATTTTTTAAAATGCCAGAAAAAAAAAGAGGCCAGGACCAGATGGATTCACAGCCAAATTCTACCAGACATTCCAAGAAAATTTTTTACCAATACTACTGAAACTATTCTAAACGGTTAAGAAAGAGGGACTCCTCCCTAACTCATTCTATGAAGCCAATATCACCCCAATAATGAAGCCAGGAAAGACCATAACAAAAAAAAAAAAAGAAAAAAAAGAAAACTACAGATCAATATCCTTGATGAACGTAGATGGAAAAATCCTCAACAAAATACTGGCAAACTGAATCCAACAGCACATTAAAAAAATCACCATTATCAAGTGTGTTTCATCCCAGGGATGAAGGGATGGTTCAACATATACAAGACAATAAATTTGATACATCACATAAACAGAATTTTAAGAAAAAGATTAGCTCAATGGATGCCAAACAAAGCATTTGATAAAACCCAGAGTCACTTTATAATGAAACCTTTTAACAAACTAGGCATAGAAGGGACATATATCCAAATAATAAAATCCATGTATAAGAAACCCACAACCAAGATCACACTGAATGGGAAATGTTGAAAACATTTTACCTGTTAATTTTAACAAGACAAAGATACCTACTTTCACCACTTTTATTTAACATTATACTAAAATCCATAGCCAGAGAATCAGGCAAAATAAAGAAATAAAGGGCATCTAAATGGGAAAAGAGGAAGTCAAACTATCTCTGTTTTCTAATGATATTCTCTCATATATAGAAAATCGTACAAGCTCCTCCAAAAGAAACCTAGATTTGATAACTGAATTTGGTAAATCTCAGATTAAAAAAAATCAATATATACAAATCATTACAGTGCTATAATCTAAGAGCAACCAAGCTGAGAATCAAAACAATAATTTAATCATTTTTACAATAGCTATTACAATAGCTACAAAGAAAAATAAAATACCTATGAATATATGTTACCAAGAAGGGGAAAGATCGCTAAAAGGAGAACTACAGAACACTGCTGAAATAAATCATAAATGACACAAGTAAATGGAAATATATCTCATGCTCATGGATTTGATGAATCAATATTGTGAAAATGACAATACTGCCCAAAGCAATCTGCAGATTCAATGCAATCCTTATCAAAATACCAACATTATTTTTCACATAATTACAAACAACAATCCTAAAATTTATACAGAACCAAAAAAAAAAGAGTCTGAATACCAAACACAATCCTAAGCAAAAAGAACAAATCTAGGGACATCACATTACTTTACTTCAAATTATACTAAAAGGTTATAGTAGCCAAACCAGCATGTTACTGGTATAAAAGTAGATATAGAGACCAATAGACGAGAATAGAGAACTCGGGGAAAAAGTCAAATACTTACAACCAACTGTTTTTTGACAAAGCATACAGAAACATAAATTGAGAAAAGGACACCCAATTCAATAAATGGTGCTGGGAAAAGTGGGTGGCCACATGTAGAAGAGTGAAACTGGATCCTTATCTCTTACCATATACAGACATTAACTTAAGATTGATCGAAGACTTAAGTATAGACCCAACACTATAAAAGTTCTAGAAGATAACCTGGGAAAAACACTTCTAGTCATTGGCGTAGGCAAATAATTTATGACTAGGATCCCAAAAGCAAATGCAAAAAACAAAAAATAAATAAATTAGATCTAATTAAACTAAAAGTCTTCTGCACAGCAAAATAATCATCAAACTGAAAATCCATATAATGGAAGAAAATATTTGCCAAGTATGCATCCAAGGAATAAATTCCAGAATCTACAAGGAACTCAAACAATACAGAATAAAAAAATATGTATAATTTCATTAAAAAGTGGGAAAATGACATGAATAGACATTTCTCAAAAAAGTGTACAAATGGTCAATAAACATATTAAAAATGCTCAACATCCCCAGTTATCAGATAAATGTGAATTAAAACCAAAAAGATGAGATACCATCTTACCAAAGACAAAAAGTCAAAAAGCAATAGATGTTGGCATGGATATGGTGAAAAGGGAATGGTTATATACTGCTGATGTGGATGTAAATTTAGTAGAACCTCTATAGAAAACAGTATGGAGAGTTTTCAAAGAACTGAAAATAGATTTAACATTTGATTGTTTCATTCTCAGTACTAGATGTCTACTCAAATGAAAAGAAGTTGTTTTATCAAAATACAACTGCATGGATGTTTTTCACATCACACTTCACAATTGCAAAGATATGGAGTCAAACTAAGTTCTCATCCACCAATGAGTGGATAAAGAACACATGGTATATATACATCATGGAATATACTCAGTCATTAAAGAAGAACAAAACAGTGTACCTTGCAGCAACTTGGGTGGAACTGGAGGCCATTATTCTAAGTGAAATAACTCAGGAATGAAAAACCAAATGCTACATGTTTTCACTTATAAATGGGATCTAAGCTATGGGTATGCAAAGGTGTACAGAGTGCTATAACAGACATAGAAGACTCAGAAGAGGGGAGAGTGAGAAGGGGGTAAGGGACAAAAATACTATATATCAGGTACAAAGTACACTAAAGTGCTGGGTGCAATAAAATTTTAGTCTTCATCACTATATGATTCATCCATGTAACAGAAAAAAACAGTTAAATTTCTAAAGCTATTGACATAAACCATTACAAATGATAATAAAATAAAATATTCTTATGGAAATAAAAAAGAACACAATGAAAAATTTGAAATATTTAAAATAAAAATGTACTATTTTAAAAAGAAACTTTAAGACCCAATGAAGATGAAAATTCAAACTTTTGAAATAATACAATAAGAAAGTTTTATAATATGATTCTATACCTAGAAAATCCCATAGTCTCTGCCCAAAAGCCTTCTGATCTGATACAAAACTTCAGAAAAGTTTCAGAATACAAAATCAATGTAAAAATATGAGTAGTTCTCCTATACACCAACAACATCCAAACTGAGAGCAAAATCAAGAACACAATTCCACTCAGCATAGCCACAAAAAGAAAAAAAAAATTAAAATACAGCTAAGCAAGGAGGTGAAAGACCTCTACAATGAGAATTACAAAACATGGCTCAAAAGAAGTGAGATAACACAAACTAATGAAAAAACATTCCATGCTCATGGATTGGAAATATCAATAGTGTCAAAATGGCCATACTGCCCAAACCCCTTACAGATTCAATGCTATTTCTATCAAACTACCAATAACATTCTTCTCAGAATTAGAAAACACCATTTTAAAATTCATATGGAAGCAAAAAGGAATCTGAATAACCAAGGCAATTCTAAGCAAAACAAACAAACAAACAAAAACAAACCTAGAGGCATCACAGTACCTGACTTCAAACTATACTGCAAGTCTACAGTAACCAGAAAAGCATAATACTGGTACAAAGGCAGACACATAGACCAATGAAACAGAATAGAGAACCCAGAAATAATGCCACACCCCTCCAACATCTGATCTTCAATAAGGTCGACAAACATATGCAGTGAAGAAAGGACTCCCTATTCAATAAATGGTGCTGAGATAACTGGCCAATCACATGCAGAGGATTGAAACTGGACCCCTTCCTTATACCATATGCAAAAATCAACTCAAGATGGATTAAAGACTAAATATAAAACCCAAAACTATAAAAACCCTGAAAGATAACCTAGGAAATGCTATTCTGGACATGGGACCCAGCAGAGATTTCATGACAGACGCCAAAAGCAATTGCAACAAAAACAAAAATTGACTAATGGAACCTAATTAAACTAAAGAGCTTCTGCACAGAAAAATAAACTATCAACAGAGTAAGCAGACAACCTATAGAATGGGAGAAAATATTTGCAAACTATGCGTCCAGTAAAGGTCTAATATCCAGAATATATCACGAACTTAAACACATTTCCAAGCAAAAACAAGTGACCCCATTAAAAGTAAGCAAAGGATATAAAAGACACTCTTCAAAAGAAAACATTTATTAAGCCAACAAGCATATGGAAAACATGTTCAACATCACTAACCATTAGAGAAATGCAAATAAAACTGCAATGAGATACCATCGCACACCACTCAGAATGACTATTATTAAAAAGTCAAAAACTAGCAGATGCTGGCAAGATTGTGGAGAAAAGGGAATGCTTATCCACTGCTGGTGGGGATGTTAACTAGTTCAACAATTGTGGAAAAGCATTTTGGCAATTTCCCAAAAAACTTAAAACAGAATTACCATTTGAACCAGCAATCTCATTATTGGGTATTTACTCAAAGGAATATAAATCATTCTACCATAAAGACACATGCACACATATGTTCACCATAGCATTAGTCACAGTAGCACAGACACAGAATCAATACTTACCAATATGCATCCATGGTAGACTAGATAAAGAAAATGTAGTACATATACACCAAGAAATACTATGCAGCCATTAAAAAGAATGAGATCATGTCCTTTGCAGCAACATGGATGGAGGTGGAGGCCATTGCCCTAAGCAAACTAATGCAGGAACAGAAAACCAAATACCATATCTTCTCACTTATAAATAGATACTAAACTTTGAGTACATATGGATAAAAAGAAGGAAATAGTAGATGCTGGGGTCTATTTGAGAGTGGAGGGTAGGAGGAGGGTAAAGATTGAAAAACTTCATATGAGGTACTATGCTTATTACCTGAGTGATGAAATAATTTGTACACCAAACCCACTACATGCAGTTTACCTATATAGCAAAGCTGCACATGTACCCCTGAACCTAAAATAAAAGTTAAAAGAAATGGGTATAGTTCAAAAACCAACAAGATAAATATTGCATTTATATACAATAAACAAACAATGGGAAGAAAGTGAATAAATTAAAAAAAAGATTAAAATCAAAAAAAGTAAGACAGCTCTAAAAGATGATAAAAGAATAATTTTAAAACAATAAGCAGATATCAAGCAATAGGATATTCTTACCTTTAAACTTCCACCTGGCATTTAATAGCTTACAAGTACATAAGATGGGCTTTTTTTTAAGTGTTATTATTGGGTCAGGGACTTTATAATTCAATAGAGCTGAAGAGCCACAAAGTGTAACAAGCAGGAGGTAGCCAATATTCTATAGCTTCCTCAGGTAAAGAAAAAATGAAACAACAAAGAAATATTGCCAGATATGTTTATTTAATTTAAATATGCAGATTTTAAGGATAAGATTGCTATTCACACGACTTCGATGCTAACTGCAAAAGTTTAGGAAAGATGATTTGAGTCTTTTCTTTTGCAGAATGGTATAAATTTTGCAAAACAACAAGAAAATGCATATCATAAAAATAGTTCTTTTGTTAGCAGTATGACAGATAGTTTGAAGCACCTGATAACAACTTGGCATCTAACTGTGTTCTTAATTCTTGCAAATTTCAAATAATTAGTGCCTTTGAGGTACTGTATGTACCTTTTCAAAAGAACGGTTTTT
>NW_016828263.1:9944-19670 GCF_001698545.2 Rhinopithecus bieti
TCTTCCCGAATCCAAGTGATCTCATTGTTCAGTTCCCACCTATGAGTGAGAACATGCAGTGTTTGGTTTTCTGTTCTTGCAATAGTTTGCTGAGAATGATGATTTCCAGCTGCATCCATGTCCCTACAAAGGACTGGGTATATACGCAAAGGATTATAAATCATGCTGCTATAAAGACACATGCACATGTATGTTCATTGTGGCACTATTCACAATAGCAAAGACTAGGAATCAACCCAAATGTCCATCAGTGACAGACTGGATTAAGAAAATGTGGCACATATACACCATGGAATACTATGCAGCCATAAAAAAGGAAAGCTGTTAAGAATAGATAAGGTGAGCTATTTTGCAAGCTAGTAAACTTTCATTCTATGCTAAACCCTTTGGTTTGGGTGAGGGTAACTAAAGGGCCCCAACTGGCAGACACTGGCTATTAAGGCAGGAGCCTAATGTATCCTGTTCTTCCTTAGCTCACAGGCCCAAGCTTATTTGAGGCACTTTGTCTTGAAAATGGCCCACCATCTATATTATTTTCTACATAGATAATTTATAAACAAAAGAAACCTATTGTTCACAGTCCTGGAGGCTGAGGAGTTCAAACATGGTGCCTTGATCACGGACTTCTCAGTCTCAAATTTGGCATCTGGTGAGGGCCCACTTCCTCATAGATGATACCTTCTATAAGCCCTCACATGGAAGAAGGGGTGAATAAACTCCCTCAGGCCTCATTTAAAAAGGCACTAATTTCATTCATAAGGGCAGAGCCCTCATGACCTAATCACTTTCCAATATCCCCCACCTCTTAATACCACCAGATTAGGGATTAAGTTTCAACATATGAATTGGAGAGGGGCAAGCATTCAGACCATAGCAATAGTACATTTGCTATGAATTTTAGCTCTTATGTTGTTCTCAAAATCTACAGAAAACCTCAGTCTCTCAGAATCTCACTTGGCTAGGTTGGATTGAGTGCTCTCAATTCTCTCAGGCTCTCCATCAGGAAAAGACTGATGGATGGCAATAGCACCCAGGAGCAGAGAAGATCAAAGTACTTATGAAAAACAGAAGATGTTTGAGAGTAAGTTAGTCATAACAATATTATATGAAATAGGGATATATAAAGTAGTTTGAAGAGAAACATACAATCAATGAAATATTTTAATATGATGACATCTGATGATTAAAATGAAAATGAAAGGAAGCCCTTAATATTCAAGAAATGTTGTTATAAAATCCACCAATATCACAGATTGGAGAATTTTGGAAAAAGTGTTTACATCACTAATATATAAATGGAATATGTTTTGGAATGAGGAATGAGAAAAAATTTTTAAAAGACTCTACAGTTCCCTAACATTGTCATTTCTTTATAATTTGTCACCAAGGAATCCAGGTGATTTAATGTATGGGAGTTAACGTATCCAGTAGTTTAGATTTTGCTATTAAATTCTCATGATCTTCAGTATGTTTCTCCACCTTTTGAATTTATTGCAAATTGGCAGCTGAATCCAAAGATGGATTAGACTGAGATTTGATCCCTTTGGCAAGTGAATAGGTAGTGTATGGCAAGAGTAAACAAGTTACAAAATATCTGGTTGTAATGTTGGCATTTATAGGAAAAGAAGAATAATTTTTCTTCAACCATCAGAGGTTCTCAGTTGGAATGGGCCACTGTAACAAAAGACATGTTAACAATAGAAAAACAAAGAAGTTTATTCACATGTATATTTCATATATACATACATGGTAGATACCCAGGGAATGAATAATTCTCCAATAAGTGGTTTTGAATTCCAGCTAATATAGCATCTTTGACAAAAAGGAACCTTTTTAAAGAAGTGATAATACAGTAGAAAAAATACTTTGAGTCTCTTGGGGAGGCAACTTGTGGGAAGGCAAATAAATAGCAGATAAATGCTAGTTAGAAATGTTTGTTAATGTAAATTCCTCTGGTATCATCTCTAAAGTTTTCCTCAGTCTCTAACCTTTCTTCTTCCTGGTAGAAGGGAGGGAAATGTATATCTTATCTTTGTAAACCTAAGTCCTTCTTTTAGAAAAACTGGGGGAGGGCAGAGAACTTTCCTGAACCTCCTTCTTAATTGCCTTCAACTCAACAATTCTTCATAGTTGGTGTATTCTGGTCTCCCACAAAGTCATTAATACTTAATTTCTGTATCAATCCATATGGGGTTGCAAATGCACATATTCAAATAATGTGACTTCTTATTCAATATTTCTGGATATATATATACTTTTCGAGACAGAGTCTCACTCTGTGGCCCAGGCTGGAGTGCAGTGGTATGATCTTGGCTCACTGCAACCTCTGCATCACAGGTTCAAGCAATTCTCCTGACTCAGGCTCCTGAATAGCTGGGATTACAGGCACTCGCCACCACACATGGCTAATTTTTTATTATTATTATTTTTTAGTAGAGACGGAGTTTCTCCATGTTGGCCAGGCTGGTCTCGAACTCCTGACCTCAGGTGATCCACTTGCCTCAGCTCCCAAAGTGTTAGGATAACAAGCGTGAGCCACTGAGCCTGGCTGGATATTTTATAAAATATATTTTCCTCATTTTTTATTTGGTCATCCAGTAGTACAGTACATAAAGGAAAGACAGGTACAATGCTTGATTCTTTTCCTTTATCAGTTTTCAAGCTAATAAATTGTTTCTCTGTTATTTTATAAAGGTGACCTATTCTTTTTAAATGCCAGTATAATTCGTGAGTTTAAGCATATTTCATGGAATTCAATCATTTGTAATTGTTATTGTCAAAGTCCATCGTTTTTGACCAATGAGGGTCTCTTCAAGTTGGCTCTTAAGTCCTTTTAAAATGACCCTAGTATTGTTTAGTAGCTTCTGTGCTACCTGGAATTAAAAGACTTTTCAGTCTCATCATATATATGTGTGTGTATATACGTGTGTGTGTGTGTGTGTGTGTGTGTGTCTGTGTGTGTATATATATTTGCCCTAAATCTAGAATCAGCCATTTCTTCAAAATTTCAAAATATTCTGTTAGAGAGAAATAATATTTCAAGACTACAATCTGGGCACTAGGCTTGTTAATTGCTACTGAGTTGGGATTACACCTAAATTTATTACTCAACAAAACTAGGAGATTCTAGGGGATATATACAACTGGAACCCTGAATATGATAGAAATATCAACATGAATTATTGAGGAGAATTAAGACAATGTATACATATGTATATATTTATATGTGTTTATATATTATAGTATATATGTATTACATATATTACACTTATATATTGTATATCACATATATTACATTTATATATTATATATATTAAATTTATATATTCCAGTTATATATTATATATTACATACATATACTTATTCACATTAAAGCTTACTGTTTTGATTAACTTATTTTCTACTTATTAATTAATTAATTTATTTTAGAGGTGGAGGTCTAACTCTACTGCTGGAGTGCAGTGGTGCAAACATGACTTACTGGAACCTCTAATGCTTGGGCTCAAGCGATCCTCCCACCTCAGTCTCTTAAGTATCTGGGCCCACAGGTGCATGCCACCAGGCCCAGCTAATTTATTATTTTATTTTTTAGTGATGGGAGTGTCACTATGCTGCTCAGGCTTGTCTCCATCTCTTGGCCTCAAGGAATCTTCCTGCCTTGACCTCCCAAAGTACTGAGATTACAGTAGGTGAGAGTCACTAAGCCAGACCTTAACTCCTTTTCTGTAATATCTATATCTCCTTTCTTCCACACTGAAAATCCTGCTTCTTAAGGACATATGAATGATTAAATTTGAATATGCTATAACTATTCATTACATACACACTAGGCTTAAAATAACAATATTATTACTATTTCTAATATGATTTCTGAAAACATTAAAATATTTTATATATACTCTCTATTTTCCATCCATTTTAAAAATAGTTGGATGTAACATTGTCAAAGCATATAGCCATCACATAATAATATCTCCCACTTTTGCATTCATTTAACCTTAGTTCTGCTGGTAACTAAATATTTAATGCTCACAACCTATTCTTTCGGTGAAGTTCCTCTAGTTATGTTGGTTATATGAAATTTGTTCTCTATTATGACTCCTTAGGAAGAATTCATGGGAACAATATTACCTGAGTTTTATATTTTCATAAAACGTATGACCTTTATACATGAAAGTTAGTTTCAATTGATATAAAATAATTGGCATGCATTTTTTTTTCTTAGTATTTAAAATGTTTTACGTTTTTTTTTTTTTTTTTTTTTTGTCATGAAGCATTGCTGTCACAGAAGTCTGGTGATACTAATTTTCTTTCCTTCACATGTCTTCCCTTTGTAAGTGTTTTTCTTGCCAGTTGTACAAAGGATATTTCTTTTCTTTAAAGTTCTGTAATTATACCAGAATATATTTCAGTATTTGTAGTTCTGTGTCAGGATTTTTACATATGCAGTGTGCTCATTCAGTATGTAGTTTAAAATCATTTTTAGAAAATTTTGTGGAATTAGGATTTTTAGTATTTGTTCTGTTCCCTTACCTTGCTTTCCTTTATCGAGAATTTCTAATATCTGTATGTTGATTTATTTCTTGTCTATTTAAATTTTTTTCCTTTCTATGTTTTTTCCATTCGTTTCTGTGTTTATTTATTTTTTCTTTTTTACTAGGAAAAGGACATGAACAAATAATTCTAAAAGAAGAAACATAAGCAGTGAACAAACACACAAAAAATGCTCAACATCACAAATCATCACAGAAATGCAAATTAAAAGCACATCAAGATATCATCTTATACCAGTCAGAATGGCTTTTATTACAAAGTCAAAAATCAATAGGTGTTGGCATGGATGCAGAGAAAAGGGAAGGCTTATATACATTGTTGATGGGAATGCAAATTATTTCAACCACTATGGAAAACCTCACCTCTATTCCATCCTCCCCAATTTGGAGTCCCCAGAGTCTATTTTCTGTATCCTTGAATATGGAAATATGCTTATATTTAAGCATATCTCAAATAATTTATAATAGAACTACTATTTAAGCTAACAATTTCACTACTGAGTATCTACCCAAAGGAAAGGAAATCATTATATGAAAAACACATCTGCACTCATATGTTTATTGCAGTACCATTCCCAATAGCAAAGTTATGGAACCAACCTAACTGTCCACAAACAATTTATTGAATAAAGAAAATGTAGTATGCATACACCATGGAATACTATGCAGCAATAAAAAAGAAGAAAATCATGTTCTTTGCAGCAATATGGATGGAGCTAGAAGCTATTATCCTAATGAACTAACACAGAAGCAGAAAATCAAATACTGCCTGTTCTCACTTTTAAGTGGGAGCTAAATAAAGGGTACACATGGACATAAGGAAACAGAAAATGGACTGTGGGGACTGCAAATTGGTGAGGATGGAATGGAGGTGAGGGCTGAAAAATTACCTACTGGGTACAATATCCATTATTTGGGTTATGAGTACACTAGAAGCCAAACCCCTACCGTTACATATGTAACATCCATGTATCAAATGAGCACATGTATCCCCTAAATTTAAAGTAAAAGTTTAAAAATTTAAGAAAAGTTTTCTTTCATCATCTTCTTTTAACTTTTATTTTTAGTTCATGGGTACATGTGCAGTTTTGTTATATAGGGAAACTTGTGTCATGGGAGTTTCTTATACAGATTATGTCATCACCCGGGTATTAGATCTATTACTCATTAGTTGTTTTTCCTCATCCTCTCCCTCCTTCCCCCCTCTACCCTCCAATAGGCCTGAGTATGTGTTGTTCCCCTCTATGAGTCTATGAGTTCTCATCATGTAACTTCCAATTATAAGTGAGAACATGTGATATTTGTTTTCTGTTTCTGCATTAGTTTGCTAAGGATAATGGTCTATGATCTTATTCATTTTTATGACTGTGTAGTATTCCATGGTGTATATGTACCACATTTTCTATATCCAGTTTATCATTGATGGGCATTTAGATCGATTACATGTCATTGCAATTGTGAGTAGTACTGCAATGAAAATATGCATGCAGGTGTCTTTTTAATAGAACAATTTGTATTTTGGGCAGTATATACCTAGTAATAGTATTCCTAGGTTGAATGATATTTCTGTTTTTAGGCCTTTGAGAAATCACTACACTGTCTTACACAATGGTTGAACTAAGTTGCAGTCAATCAACAGTGTATAAGTGTTCATTTTTCCCTACAACCTCACCAGCATCTGCTATTTGTTGACTTTTTAAATAAAAGCCATTCTGACTGGTGTGAGATGGTATCTCATTGTGGTTTTGAATTACATTTTTCTAGTGATCAATGATGTTGAGCTTTTTTTCATAAAATTATTGATCACATGAAAGTCATCTTTTGAAAAGTGTTCATGTCATTTGTCCATTTTATACTGGGGTTGTTTGTTTTATTGTAAATTTGTTTAAGTTCTTTATATATACTGAATATTGGACCTTTGTCAGATGCATAGTTTGCAAAAATTTTCTCCCATTCTGTAGGTTGCCTATTTACTTTGTTGATAGTTTCTTCTGCTTTGCAGATCTTTAGTTTAATTAGATCACATTTGTCAATTTTTGCACTTGTTGCAATTGCTTTCGGCATCATTATCACTAAATCTTTGTCCGTGCTAATGATATTACCTTGATAATCTTCCAGGATTTTATGGTTTGGGGACTTATATTTAAGTCTGTAATCCAGCATAAGTTTATCAATTTTGTATATCATGTATGGAAAAGTTCCAGTTTTAATCTTCTTCATATGGCTTGCCAGTTATCTGAGCACCATTTATTGAATAGAGGATCCATTTCACATTGCTTTTTTTTTTTTTTTTGTCATGTTTGTCAAAGATTTGATAGTTGTAGGTGTGCAGTCTTATTTCCAGGTTATCTATTCTGTTTTCTTGTTCTGTGTGTCTGTTTTTATACCAGTACCATGTTGCTTTGGTTACTGTAGACCTGTAGTACAGTTTGATGTCAGGTAGTGTGATGCTTTCAGCTTGTTTCTTTTGCTTCAGATTTCTTTGACTATTTGAGCTCTTTTTTGGTTCTATAAGAATTTAAAAATATTTTTTTTGCCATTGTTGTGGAGCTTCTCAATGGTAGTTTAATAGGAACAGCTTTGAATCTATACATTGCTTTAGGCAGTATGGCCATTTAACCATATTTATTCTTTCTATTCATAAGCATGAAATATTTTTCCATTAGTCTGTGTCTTCTCTGATTTCTTTGAGCAGTAAATTGTAGTTATCCTTGTACATATCTTTCACCTCCCTAGTTAGCTGTATTCCTATGTATTTTCTTCTTTTTTTTTATTATTATACTTTAAGTTCTGGGATACATGTGCAGAATATACAGGTTTGTTACATAGGTGTGCATGTGCCATGGTGGTTTTGTGCACCCATCAACTTGTCATCTAGGTTTTAAGCCCCACATACATTAGATATTTGTCCTAATGCTCTCCTTCTCCTTGCCCCCCACCCCCCGACAGGCACTAGAGTCTGATGTTCTCCTCTCTGTGTCAGTGTGTTCTCATTGTTCAGTTCCCACTTACGAGTGAGAGCATGTGGTGTTTGGTTTTCTGTTCCTGTGTTAGTTTGCCAAGAATGATGTTCTCCAGCATCCACTATGTCCCTGCAAAGGACATGAACTCATCCTTTTTTATGGCTGCATAGTATTCCATGGGGTATAAGTGCTATGTTTTCTTTATCCAGTCTATTATTGATGGGCATTTGGGTGGGTTCCAAGTCTTTGCTATTGTAAATAATGCTGCAATAAACATATGTGTGCATGTATCTTTATAGCAGAATGATTTATAATCCAGTAATGGGATTGCTGGGTCAAATGGTATTTCTGGTTCTAGATCCTTGAGGAATCACCACACTGTCTTCCACAATGGTGGAACTAATTTACAATCCCACCAATACTGTAAAAGTGTTCCTATTTCTTTGCATCCTGGCCAGCATCTGTTGTTTTCAGACTTTTTAATGATCGCCATCCTAACTGGTGTGAGATGGTATCTCATTGTGGTTTAGATTTGCATTTCTCTAATGACCAGTGATAATGACCTTTTTTCATATGTTTGTTGGCTGCCTAAATGTCTTCCTTTGATAAGTGTCTGTTCATATCCTTTGCCCACTTTTTGATGGGATTGTTTGTTTTTTTTTTCTTGTAGATGTGTTTAAGTTCCTTGTGGATTCTGTATATTAGATCTTTTTCAGATGGATGGATTGTTAAAATTTTCTCCCATTCTGTAGGTTGCCTGTTCACTCTGATAATAGTTTATTTTGCTGTGCAGAAGCTCTTTAGTTTAATTAGATCCCATTTGTCAATTTTGGCTATTATTGCAATTGCTTTAGATGTTTTAGTCATGAAGGCTTTGCCCATGCCTATGTCCTGAGTGATATTGCCTAGGTTTTCTTCTAGGGGTTTTATGGTTTTAGGTCTTATGTTTAAGTCTTTAATGCATCGTGAGTTAGTTTTATTATAAGGTGTAAGGAAGGGGTCCAGTTTCTGTTTTCTGCATATGGATGGCCAGTTCTCCCATCATCATTTATTAAATAGGGAATCCTTTCCCCATTGCTTGTTCTTGTCAGGGTTGTCGAAGATCAGGTGGTTGTAGATGTGTGGCATTATTTCTGAGGCCTCTGTTCTGTTCCATTGCTCTATGTATCTGTTTACTGTAGCATTGCAATATAGTTTGAAGTCAGGTAGCATGATGCCTCCAGTTTTGTACTGTTTCCTTAGTATTGTCTTGGCTACACGGGCTCTTTTTTGTTCCATATGAAATTTAAAGTAGTTTTTTCTAGTTCTGTAAAGAAAGTCAGTGGTAGCTTGATGGGAATAGAATTGAATCTACAAATTACTGTGGGGAGTATGGCCATTTTCAAGGTATTGATTTGTTCTATTCATAAGCACGGAATTTTTTTTTCCATTTGTGTCATCTCTGATTTCCTTGAGCAGTGGTTTGTAGTTCTTGAAAAGGCCCTTCACATCCCTTGTAAGTTGTATTCTTTGGTATTCTATTCTCTTTGTAGCAGTTGTGAATGGGAGTTCACTCATTATTTGACTCTGTGTTTGTCTGTTATTGGTGTATAGGAATGCTTGTGATTTTGCACATTGATTTTATATCCTGAGATGTTGCTGAAGTTGCTTATCAGCTTAAGAAGTTTTGGGCTGAGACGATGGGGCTTTCTAAAATACAATCATGCCATCTGCAAACAGAGACAATTTGACTTCCTCTCTTCCTATTCGAATACTCTTTATCTCTTTCTCTTGCCTGATTGCCCTGGCCAGAAATTCTAATACTGTGTTGAATAGGAGTGGTGAGAGAGGGCATGCTTATCTTGTGCTGATTTTCAAAGGGAATACTTCCAGCTTTTGCCCAGTCAGTATGATATTGACTATTGGTTTGTCATAAATAGCTCTTACTATTTTGAGAGATGTTTCATCAATACCTAGTTTATTGAGTGTTTTTAGCATGAAGGAGTGTTGGATTTTATCGAAGGCCTTTTCTGCATCTATTGAGATAATCATGTGGTTTTTGTCGTTGGTTCTGTTTATGTGATGGATTACCTGTATTAATTTGTGTATGTTGAACCAGCCTTGCATCCCAGAGATGAAGCCACCTTGATCGTGGTGGATAAGCTTTTTGATGTGCTGCTGGATTCGGTTTGCCTGTATTTTATTGAGGATTTTCACATCGATGTTCATCA
>NW_016828263.1:22188-25459 GCF_001698545.2 Rhinopithecus bieti
TCTCTGATATTCTTTCTTCCGCTTGATTGATTCAGCTATTGATACTTGTGTATGCTTCACGAAGTTCTCGTGCTGTGTTTTTCAGCTCCATCAGGTTATTTATGTTCTTCTCTAAGCTGGTTATTCTAGTTAGCAGTTTCTGTTACCTTCTATCGAGGTTATTGGCTTCCTTGCATTGGGATAGAACATGCTCCTTTAGCTCAGAGGAGTTTGTTATTACCCACCTTCTGAAGTTTACTTCTGTCAATTCGCCAAACTCATTCACTTTCCAGTTTTGTGTCCTTGCTCAAGAGGAGCTGCGATTATAGGGAGGAGAAGAGTCATTCTGGTTTTGGAATTTTCAGCATTTTGCACTAGTTATTCCTCATCTTTGTGGATTTATCTACCTTTGATCTTTGATGTTGATGACCTTTAGATGGGGTTTTGGGTGGATGTCCTTTTTGCTGATGTTGATGTTATTGGTTGCTGTTGTTATTTTTCCTTCTAAAAGTTAGGCCCCTCTTCTGCAGGTCTGTTGGATTTTGCTGGAGGTCCGCTTCAGACCCTATTTGCCTGGGTATCACCAGCGGAGGCTTCAGAACAGCAAAGGTTGCTGCCTGCTTCTTCCTCTGGAAGCTTTGTCCCAGAAAGTCACCCACCTGATGCCAGCTGAAGCTCTCCTGTATGAGGTGTCTGTCAACCACTGCTGGGGAGGTGTCTCCCAGTCAGGAGGCATGGGGCTGATGGACCCACTTGAGGAGGCAGTCTGTCCCTTAGCAGAGCTTGAGCACTGTGCTGGGAAATGTGCTGCTCTCTTCAGAGCTGGCAGGCAGGAACGTTTAAGTCTTCTGAAGCTGTGCCCAGAGCTATCCCTTCTCCCAGGTGCTCTGTCCCGGGGAGATGGGAGTTTTATTTATAAGCCCCTGACTGGGGCTGCTGCCTTTCTTTCAGAGCTGCCCTACCCAGTGAGAAGAAATCTAGAGAGGCACTCTGGCCACAGCTGCTTTGCAGTGCTATGGTGAGTCCCACACAGTTTGAACTTCCCAGCGGCTTCCTTAATACTGTGAGGGAAAAACCACCTTCTCAAGCTTCAGTGATGGCAGACACCCCTCCCCCAACTAAACTTGATCATCCAAGGTCTACTTCAGACTTCTCTGCTGGCAGCGAGAATTTCAAGCCAGTGGTTCTTAGCTTGCTGGGCTCTGTAGGAGTGGAACCTGCTGAGCAAGACCACTTGGCTCCCTGGCTTCAGCCCCCTTTCCAGGGGAGTGGATGGTTCTGTCTTGCTGGGATTCCAGGCGCCAATGGGGGTCAGGGCGGTAGAGCGGGAAACTTCTGCTGCTAGCTTGGTGTCTGCCCAAACAGCTGCCCAGTTTTGTGCTTGTAACCCAGGGCCCTGGTAATGTAGACACACAAGGGAATCTCCTGGTCTACAGGTTGCAAAAACCGAAAAACCGTGGGAAAAGCATGGTATCTGGGCTGGTTAGCACAGTCTCTCAAGGCTTCCCTTAGCTAAGGGAGGGAGGTCCCTGGCCCCTTGCACTTTCTGGGTGAGGACATCTCACCCTGCTTCTGCTCACCCTCCATGTGCTGCACCCACTATCTAACCAGTTCCACTGAGATGAACCGGGTACCTCAGTTGGAAATGCAGAAATCTCCCACCTTCTGCATTGATCTCCTGGGAGCTGCAGACTGGAGCTGTTCCTATTTGGCCATCTTGTCAGATCCCTCTATTTTATTCATTTTGTGGCAATTGTGAATGGGAGTTCATTCCTGATTTGCCTCTCAGCTTGACTGTTGTTGGTGTATAGGAATGCTAGTAATTTTTGCACATTGATTATTTATCCTGAGACTTTGCTGAAGTTGTTTATCAGCTTAAGAAGCTTTTGGTCTGAGGTTATGGGGTTTTCTAAACTGAAGGTCATGGCATCTGCAAACAGGGATAGTTTGACTTTCTTGTTTCCTATTTGGATACCATTTATTTTTTTCCATTGCCTGATTGCCCTAGATAGTTCTTTCAATCCTACGTTTAATAGGAGTGGTGAGAGAAGGTATACTTGTGCTGGTTTTCAAGAGAAATGCTTCCAGCTTTTGCCTGTTCAGTATGATGTTGGCTGTGGGTTTGTTATATATGACTCAATATTTTGAGGTGTGTTCCTTCAATACCCAGTTTATTGAGAGTTTCTAAGATGAAAGGATATTGAATTCTATTAAGCATTTTCTGCATCTATTGAGATAATCATGTGGTTTTTGTCTTTAGTTCTGTATATGTGATGAATCACATTTGTTGATTTGCATATGTTGAGCCAAATTTGCATCCCAGGTGTAAAGTCTACTTGATCCTGGGGAGAAGCTTTTGATGTGCTGCTTGATTAGGTTTGCCAATATTTAATTGAGGATTTTTGAATCAATATTCATCAAGAATATGGGTCTAAAGTTTTCTATTTTTTGTTGTATCTGTGCCAGGTTTTGGTATCAGGATAATTCTGGCCTCATAGAATGATTTAGAGAGGAGCTTCTTCTTTGTTTCTTAGAATAGCTTCACTAGGAATGGCACCAGGTCCTCCTTTTATATCTGATATAATTCAGCTGTGAATCTATCTGATGTTTGTTTTTGTTTTTTGTTTTGTTTTGTTTTGTTTTGTTTTGTTTTGTAGGCTATTTATTACTTCCTCAAATTGAGAGCTCATTATTGTTCTGTTCAGGGATTCAATTTCTATCTGTTTCAGTCTTAGGAGGATGTATGTGTTCAAGAATGTATTCATTTCTTCTAGATTATTTATTTTATGTGCATAAAGTTGTTCATAATGTTCTCTTATATTTGGTTGTACTTCTTTGTGTCAGTGGTAATATTCCCATTGTTTCTGATTGTGTTTGTATCTTCTCTCTTTTCTTCTCATTAGCCTAGTTAGTGGCCTGTTTATTTTGTTAATTTTGAAAAAAAAAAAAAAACAGTTTCTGGATTCATGAATATTTTCAACGGTTTTTTTTGTGTGTCAGTGAGTTACATTTCAGCTCTGATTTTGGTTGTTTCTTGTCTTTTGTTAGCTTTAGAATTTGTTTGCTCTTGGTTCTCTAGTTCCTTTAGTTGGGATATTAGGCTGTTAACTTGAGATCTTTCTTTTTTTTTCTTTTTTGAGACGGAGTCTCACTCTGTCGCCCAGGCTGCAGTGCTGTGGCGCGATCTTGGCTCACTGCAAGCTCCACCTCCCAGGTTCACGCCATTCTCCTGCCTTAGCCTCCCGAGTAGCCACTACCCCTGGCTAATTTTTTTGTATTTTTTTTTTTTTTT
>NW_016828263.1:29500-30699 GCF_001698545.2 Rhinopithecus bieti
ACACACACACACACACACACACACACACACACACACACACACACAGTGTCAGCCAATTTGCCCTTTTAGTCTGACTGCAATTTGCAGATCATGTGATTTTGAGCAAGTTGAATAACTTCTCTATGTCTCACATACTTCATCTGTAACAAGGGAATGATTATAATACTATTGTGAAAATTAAAGGGGTTAACATATGCAAAATGTATGTTACACATAGCTTGATATATACCAAAGTTTATATGTAAGTATTTAATTTTATTGTTTTCCACGTATTTTGAATATAACACTTTCTATAATTTTTTTTTCATGTTTGAAGGTATTTCAACACAGGTCTTGAAGAGACTTCAAACTTCATAGGTGGTGGCTCTTTCCTGCATTCAGCTGTGTATTGAATTTTATTGGCTGAGGTCTTTGTTTAAACATCTTCAGTGATATGGCTTTATGACTTCAGATGGCAGAACCCAGGGTTTGCAATTCCTAATACAGGACTTATTACAAAGCAGGTTTTTATTTTTGGTCATTTTGCCAACCAGGGACCTCCATGGCTGGTGATGCCCCCACACCAGCCTGTGCCTCACTCAGCCCTGGGCCTGCCACTGGAGTGCCCCAAGTACTTGGCCCACCTGTGTTATAGCTTGTACCCATGTTTAGTGGTTCCCAAACTCTTATTCCATGTCCAAAAAGAATGAGGATACCTTGACAATTCAAAGGGTGAGGAGGATACAGAAGCATTTTGTTGAGTGATAGAACAGCTATCAGCAGAGAAGCTATGTGGGAGTAGTCCCCGAGCCCTGCAGTTGGGTGGTTTATCTCTCAGTGTGGCTGAGTCTGGGGGTTTTATGGAGTCAGAATAGGGAAGTGCATGCTGATTGGTTTGTGAGTATGCAAAGAAAGGATAAAGCAAAGACACCATTCAAAGGTGGGCATGGCAGTGTAGAAAACCAATTAGGAAAGGGTAGGTATATGTAAAATAGGTGAAGGGTAGGGAACAATCAGAGGAATACATGCTGGGAAGGAAGATAGGTTCCCAATCTGTTCCCTGGATTTGACTTGTAGCTTGGCTTTCAAACTTTAAAATGTCTTCTGCTTGAGAGGTGGGGTTTCACCGAGGACTCCTCCCTATCTGCTTAGGCATTTGTCTGACTCCTACTGCTATCACTTGCATGCTGCAAGAAGGGAGAGTGTAATCTAGTTTGCAC
>NW_016828264.1:0-1967 GCF_001698545.2 Rhinopithecus bieti
GGCTACTTTTTTGTATTTTTTTAGTAGAGACGGGGTTTCATTTTGTTCTCCAGGATGGTCTCGATCTCCTGACCTCGTGATCCGCCCTTCTTGGCCTCCCAAAGTGCTGGGATTACAGGCTTGAGCCACCGCCCCGGCCGTTTGCTTATTTTCTAATAGCTGTTTTCCCCAAGTGTTGTAGCATTTATCACATGTCTTTCAAAGATGCTTTCCATCTGTGAAAACACATCTGTTCCTTTTGTGTGTGTGTTGGGGGGGCAACTTTCTTTGGCCTTTTGTCATCCTAGTTCAGTATGCAGTGGCTTTCCCTAGATATGCTCGATGTCTGCTTTTCTGTGCTATCTCCTTAAAGTCTTTTGGGATCTCACATAACTGCTGTCTTGTGTGGGATCACCTGAGTCCTGGATTCTGTGTTTCCTTCTGTCCTGTAATCCACTCTAGTTGTACTTGAACACACTTTCCTGGGTGGAGATATTTAGAGAGCTGGCCAGTCTTAAAATCATTCCTCTTTGATAGAGAGGACACCTCTAGGTTGAATCTAGATTTTATGGATCTGAAGACATTTTGCAGTTGTGCTGTCATTACAGTGTTGTTCTTGAATCTATTGCCAGTGTGTGATACGCTATTTACACCCAGGTTTTAGGTATCTTGAAAGCTTTTTAGGATCTTCTGTCTCTCTGAGGTTCTGAAATTTTATAATAACAGCTTGGTGGGGATCTTTTCATTTTATGAGGCTACTAAACCTGAGACTATCTCTTCTTCAGAATTTTTTTTATTTTCTCTGTTACTTTTTTACTGATAGTCTCGTTATTCAGACGCCAGGCTGCTTAGACCAGTACACCTGCATGGGTTTTAATTTTCCCTTTTATTTTTTTATTTTGTCTTTTATTCTAGTTCTGGGATATTCTGTGACTTTATCCTCTACTATTTCTATTGAATTTTATATTTTTGAGAGTGTTTTAAGATTTTTTTTTTTTTTAATTTTGCTCCTGATTTTGACTGCTCCCATGAATTCCTTTTTTCTGTTGTTTTGATCTCTTTTGTTGGAGGCTTCCATCCAATGTATGGTGGTCCCTGGGCTGCTTTATTTGGAAGCAGGACTTCTGTTAGCTGATAGCATTCACTGTGAGGTTTTGGAAGCCAAAGTAGCTTTTCATTTGGGGGACCTCTAAAGATCTGGGGATCTTTATTGGAGACATTTCAGTTTCTTCTGAGAAGGATCTCCCAGTTTTCTGCCTGGGAAGTAAAAGCATGACCACTTGCTTTCCAAAAGCAGAGTTAGCGAAGGAAGTTGGAGTTCCATTTTTAGTATACAGTTTTCTTTATATCTCAGGTTTAAGTCATGGTATAATTTCATGAGCCAGAAATACTCAGGTTTGATACATCCAGAGAACACACATCTAAGTTTCTTGTCAGATGCAAGGACAGGTGGACTCGGGCCTCTGGTTAGAGATTTTCAACTGACCTTGCTGGCTTTTGTTTTACATTTTACCCTACTTTCCAAAGTGCCATTTGCCTGTAAGTTCACAACCTGCCTTTAGTTTTGCGAGACAAACTGGCTCACTTCTGTTCCAGTCACTTTCTGTAGGCACCAAAGTTGTGCTTCCATGTTATTTACCATTCCTTTATCTACTTTTTATGTCTCAGCATTTATTAAAAATTATCTCTGTCAACCTTCTCTCCTGGTCATGTGTGTAACCTTTATTTTATGACTAATGAGACTTCTGGAGGGAGAGGAAATAAATGTGTGGTCAATCTATTATATTTAATCCAAATTTAGGACCTGTGCTTAAATCAAAGTCTAATTTCAGTATAATGATATTAATCCAGAGAATTTTTTAAATTAATGTATCTGTAATAAGCATATTACACTTTTCTCATAAGGCCTTGTTTAATATTTTCAAACTTTATCCACTGCCATATACTTCCCATTACTTCACAACAGAGATGGAGCTGGTTTCATGAAT
>NW_016828265.1:0-1872 GCF_001698545.2 Rhinopithecus bieti
GGAATCTGTGAAGGGATATTTTGATCACATTGAAGACTATGGTGACAAAGAAATATCCTCAGATAAAAGCTAGAAGGAAGCTTTATGAGAGAGTTCCTTGTGATGTTTCAATTCATCTCACATATTTACAAGTTTCTTTTCATGGCACAGTTTCCTAACACTGTTTTCAAGTAATCTGCAAAGGGATATTTGGGAGAGCATTGAGGCCTATAATAAAAAAGGAAATATCCTCAATAACAACTAGAAAGAATCATTCTGAGAAACTACTTTGTGATGTGTGAATTCATCTCACAGAGTTACACTGTTCTTTTCTTGTAAGAGTGTGTTAACACTGTTTACATGGAATCTGCAATAGGATATTTGGGAGTGCAGTGAAGCCTATGGTGACCAAGGAAATATCCTCAGAGAGCAACTAGAAAGAATCATTCTGAGAAACTAGTTTGTGATGTGTGAATTCATCCCACCAAGTTACACATTTCTTTTCATGAATCAGCTTGCTAACATTGTTTTCGTGGAATCTGCATAAGAATATTTGGGAGTGTTTTGAGGCCTTTAATGAAAAAGGAAATATCATCAGAAGAAAAGCAAGAAAGAAGCTTTGTGAGAAACTGCTTTGTGATGTGTGAATTTATCTCACATAATCACACCATTCTTTACATTGATCAGCTTGATAACAATGTTTTCGTGGAATCTGCAATAGGATATTTGGTAGTGCATTGAAGCCTATGGTGACAAAGGAAGTATCCTCTGATAAAAACCAAAAAGACGCTTTCTGATCAATGGCTTTGTGATGTGTGAATTCATCTCACAGAGTTACACCTTTCTTTACATGGGGTAGTTTTCTAACACTGTTTTCATGGAATGTGCAAAGGGATATTTCTGAGTGCATTGAGGCCTAGAGCAAAAAAGTAAATATTCTCAGTTAAAAACAAGAAAGAAGCATTCTGAGAAATGAGTTTGTGATGTGTTAATTCACCTTACAGTGTTACACGATTTTTTTATGGATAATTTGGTAACACTGTTTTTGGGGAATCTGTGAAGGCATATTTTGGATTGCATTGAAAGTAGTTTTTGAAATTATTTGATATTTTGGATCACATTAGAAGTAGTATATTTCCTTTGTCACAGAGTTACAGCATTCTTTTTATAGAGCAGCATGATAACACTGTTTATGTGGGATCTGCAACAGGATATTTGGGAGCGCATTTAAGTGTATGGTGACAAAGGAAATATCCTCAGATAAAAAGCAAAAAGAAGATTTCTGGGATACTGCTTTGAGATTTCTGAATTGATCTCAGGGAGTTACATTGTTTTTTTTTTTTTCCACTGAGCAGTTTGCTAACACTCTTTTGTTGGAATATGCAATGGCATATTTTGGAGAGCATTGAACTTTATGCTGACAAAGGAAATATCCTGACACAAAAACTAGACACGAGCTTTCTGAGAAACTGCTTTGTGGTGTGTTATTTCACCTCACAAAGTTACATCTTTCTGTTCCTGCAGCAACTTGGTAGCACTGTTTTTGGGGATTCTATGAAGGGATATATGGGATCACATTGAAGTCTAAGTTGACAAAGGAAATATCCTCAGATAAAAACTAGAAAGAAGCTTTCTCAGAAACTTCTTTGTGATGTGTGAATTCATCACACTGAGTTACACTTTTCTTTCCATGGAGCAGTTTACTAACACTCTTTTCACTGAATCAGCAAAGCGATAATTGGGAGCACATTGAGGCCTATGGTGAAAAAGGAAATATCCTCAGATAAAAAGTAGAAAGACGCTTTCTGAGAAACTGGTTTTTTGATGTGTGAATTCATCTCACAGTGTTACACTGTTCTTTCCATGGAGCGGTTTGCTAACACTGTTTTCTTT
>NW_016828266.1:0-984 GCF_001698545.2 Rhinopithecus bieti
ACGACTCCACGGGCAGCTGCATGAATGGGGGCACTGGCACAGGCAGGGCTGTGGCCCCGCATGGGGTGCACCTCAAGTTCCTCACAGGGCAGGGCACCCACAGAGCAGCGGCTGTGTCGTGGAGCTGCTGGGCAGGCTTCACTGGTGGTGGCCTGACTGGAGTGTCACCGCCCAGGGCACCCCAACCCTGAGCGGACACACCTGGTGGAGAGGCCATTTCGCCGTCAGCAAGGGGTTTAGGCCCTACCACCTGGGACAGCTCATGGTGACGCCCATGCCCGGGGTGGGGTAGGACTGAACTGCTGCATCCTGAGCCAGATGCACTGCTCCTGTTCCCTTAGCCTTGTGTGAGGGTTCCTGGCTCCTGGGAAGCCCTGTGCCTGGAACACTGGGTGAGCATTTTAACTAGCACCTCTGAAAAAATGGTAGGCCCTCATTTTCAATTTTGGGGTGTACATACTTCCTTCATGGCCAGTTTTATTTATCTGAGGCAGTCCTGCTCTGTCACCCAGGCTGGACTGCAGTGGCGCGATCTTGGCTCACTGCAACCTCC
The DNA here is from genome assembly GCF_001698545.2 of Rhinopithecus bieti. Taxonomy (NCBI): domain Eukaryota; kingdom Metazoa; phylum Chordata; class Mammalia; order Primates; family Cercopithecidae; genus Rhinopithecus; species Rhinopithecus bieti. Next base: position 554 of record NW_016828266.1, read on the forward strand.
ATCTCCCAGGTTCAAGCAATTCTCCTGCCTCAGCCTCCCAAGTGGCTGTGATTACAGGCGCCCGGCTAATTTTTGTATTTTTATTAGAGATGGGGTTTCACCAGATTGGCCAGGCTGGTCTCGAACACCTGACCTTAAGTGATCTGCCTGCCTCGGCCTCCCAGAGTGCTGGGATTACAGGTGTGAGCCACTCGGCCCAGCCAGGCCAATTTTTTTTTTTTTTTTTTTCTTTTTGAGATGGAGTCTTGCTCTGTCGCCCAGGCTGGAGTGCAGTGGCCGGATCTCAGCTCACTATAAGCTCCGACTCCCGGGTTTACGCTGTTCTGCCTCAGCCTCCCAAGTAGCTGGGACTACAGGCGCCGCCACGTCGCCCGGCTAGTTTTTTTTATTTTTTTTTTTTTTTTATTCTACTTTAAGTTCTAGGGTACATG
>NW_016828267.1:0-1873 GCF_001698545.2 Rhinopithecus bieti
GAGATAGGAAAATGAAGGTTTTTTTTTTTTTTTAATCAATTCTATTTTCTACTAATCCATGTACTAAAGAGCTTCAAAGTGGCAGAAGCTAAAGTTAATGCAAAGCTTCAAATGTGCCATAATTCTTTTTATATCCATATTCATTTTATATCCAACCTTATCCAATCAATTAATGAAAAATCAGTTAAAGCCAACACAGGAATGATATTTCATGCTTATCATTATTCAGAAGAGAAAAATATCACAAAGGTAGGCTATCAGTCTGGCCTCACCAGAAGAAACCAGTTACTGGTCCAGCAAGCGCTCTCAAACCAATTTCTCCAACCCATTATTTAAGCAAGTAACAACTGTCCTGAAGATGCTTGTTGTTTCTTGAGCCAAAACACCCATCATTTGAAGTGGGGAAATTAGCATTCATACTTCTGAATAGCACAACTGTCATATTCTACTGTATAGGTAACGATCCCCAAATATTTTATGTATTATTAAAAGAATCCGTAAAAAACTCAGCAACTTCTCTCTGTCCATACATTTTCTAATTTTGAGTTTCTTAATTTTAATCACAATACAGTATTCTACAGTTTGCTCATGCAAACCCCCATTGTATATTTTAGGTAGTTTCTAATGTTTTATTGCTATAAGCAGTGTTCTGTTGAACATTATTTGAAGCTGCATCTCAGTACAGATCCTGAGGTTATAAGGATAAATTCCCAGAGTAAAATGGTGTGATATAGTTATCGTTACATATCCATCCAGAATGGTGCAAACCTGTTTTTGTAATAACTGAAAATACTGACAATCTCAGGGCATTGGTTTTAAGTGTGCTCCCTTTCCTCCCACCTCATCTGCAGTTAGAAGTATAGGTACTACTTAATGGATACTGGATACCAGTGCCAGGCACTGCTCTAAACACTTTACATGCATTGTCTCATTTGAAACAAAGGAGTCTTTGGCTTATAAAGACAGTGGTGAAGACTGAAGTAGGGGAGCCAAGGAAAACAGGGGTCTCGTAAGGATTCGACCCATTTTTTCTTACCTAGTTACTAAATCATGAAGATAAGCCAAAATTAGCCTCAGCTTATGTCATCACACTAAGGTTTTTTGAGTTCCTGATCAATTTTGACAACCCAGTTTAGACACTGGCAGAGCTTAGCAAAAGCTAAGTAGGCAGGGTGCTACCTCAGCCTCCTGCACCTCATTGTTTTTCCACCTCTAACTGCAATCTGTTCTCCTACCTTGAGGTGACCTAATAGATATTTTTCAAAACATTTTATACATATACAGCAGATATGTAAATACATTCTTTCCCCCATTTTAATACAAATGGTAGAATACTATATACACTGCTCTAAACCTTTTCTTCCTTTACAATTTATCTCAGATCATTCATATCAGTACATAAGGAGTTTTCTCATTTATTTGTTGGCCTTATTCTATTATAGGAATGTTCTAAACTTTAGTACCCTATAAACATTTAGATTGTTTTCAGTCTTTTACTATTAATATCATTTCAGCGTATACCCATGTGCTTGTAACTTTTTTTCTAAGATCTGAATAAATTATGGCATATCCTTTCTAAGTTATATTTACAATGGATGGGGAAAAGATCAAGCACACTGCAATTCTCTCTATATATAATTGTTTCCTGGTGCTGATAGACACTTTACTTTTTCCCTCAAATTCTTTGCCTCAAAGATGGCAGCAAGTACTTGTTGCAAAAGAAGTTCTTCCTCCTCTCTGAAGCTGTACACACTATTGTGTAAAAGCAATTGTAAGGGGCCAGACACGGTGGCTCTGTAATCCCTGTACAGATGGCTTGAGGTCAGAAGTTCGAGACCAGCCTGGCCAACATGGTAAAATCCCATCTCTACTT
>NW_016828268.1:0-1970 GCF_001698545.2 Rhinopithecus bieti
TCTTCCTTCCTGCTTGTTTGCTTCCTTTCTTCCTTCCTTCCCTCCTTCCTCCCTCCTTCCCTTTCTTCCTTTCTTCCTTCTTCCCCTCCTTTGTTCATCTCTCCCTCCCTCTCTTCCTCACTTCCTCCCTCCCTTCCTTCCCTCCGTCTCTCCTTCCTTCCTTCCCTCCTTCCTTCCTTCCTTCTTTCCTTCCTCCTTCCTTTCTTCCCTTTCTCCCTCCCTCCCTCCCTTCCTTCCTCCCTCTCTTCCTCCCTCCCTTCTTTCCTCCCTCTCTTCCTCCCTCCCTTCCTTCCCTCCTTCTCTCCTTCCTTCCTTCCCTCCTTCCTTCCTTCCTTCTTTCCTTCCTCCTTCCCTTCTTCCCTTTCTCCCTCCCTCCCTCCCTTTTCCTTTTTTCCTTCTTACTTCACTTCCCTCCTTCCTTCCTTTTTTAAATTTCTCCATTCCTTCCTTCTTTTATTCATTTTGTTTTTCTTTCTTCCTTTTTCCTTCATCCTTGTCAATGTTTAAAATTAAGAGATTTTGTCTGGATTTCTGGCTTCTTCTGAAAATTATATCTGGCAACACATGCCCCCATTTGCACTTGGCAAAGTTAGCTAGAGCTAATTAATGATGGGCCTGTGCATCCGACATGTTCCCAGTCCTCACCACCCCTCTGCAGTCACCCTGACACTGAGTCTGGGTGTCAGCTGCCTCCAATCCTCCCGCCCATGCAATTCCTTTCTTGACTCCCAGCCAGCCCCACTCATTCCTGTGAGTGACCTAGCATCTGAGTTTGTGAGCCCTGTCTTGGGTGGCGCACACCACCTGGGGCAAGTGGGAGGGCACATGGAATGTCATGCCAGCCAGCCCCCATTGTCTTTCTTTCTCTGTATCTTCTCTCTGATGGGGCATCAGTAAATGTAACACAAGATAGAATGGCTGCCTAAGGTGTCAAACTCATAGAATTTTCCAGCTTCTTTCAAGTATCCTAGAAAGAGAGACAATTTTTTAAAAATATTTATTTATTTATTTAGAGACAGAGTTTCCCTCTTGTTGCCCAGGGTGGAGTTCAGTGGCATGATCTTGGCTCACTGCAACCTTTGCCTCCTGGGTCCAAGCAATTCTCCTGCCTCAGCCTCCTGTGTAGCTGGGAATACAGGCACACGCCACCGTGTCTGGCTAATTTTTTATATTTTCAGTAGAGACAGGGTTTCATCATGTTGGCCAGGATTTGGTCTTGAACTTCTGACCTCAAGTAATCCACCCATCTCGGCCCTCCCAATGTGCTGGGATTGCAGGTGTGAGCCACCGCGCCTGGCAGGGAGAGAGAGAGAGACAATTATTAATCTTGAAAACTAACTGGAGCTGGGTGTGGTGGGTCATGCCTGTAATCCCAGCACTTTGGAAGGCCAAGGCAGGCAGATTATTTGAGATTAGGAGTTTGAGACCAGCCTGGCTAACATAGTGAAATCCCGTCTCTACTAAAAATACAAAAAAAAAAAAAAAAAAAAAATTAGCTAGGCATGGTGGTGCGTGCCTGTAGTCCCGGCTACTTGGGAGGCTGAGGCAGGAGAATTGCTTGAACCCGGCAGGCAGAGGTTGTAGTGAGCCAATGAATGCAACATGAGATAGAATGGCTATCTTGAGTGTCAAGCTCATAGAATTTTCCAGTTTCTCTCAGGTATCCCAGAAAGAAAGAGACAATTATTAATCTTGAAAATTAACTGGGGCCAGGTGCAGTGGCTCATGCCTGTAACCCCAGAACTTCGGGAGGCCGAGGTGGGCAGATCATCTGAGGTCAGTGATTTGAGACCAGCCTAACCAACATGGTGAAACCTCGTCTCTACTAAAAATACAAAAAAAAAAAAAAAAAAAAAAATTAGCTGGGCATGGTGGTGCATGCCTGTAGACCCAGCTCCTTTGGCGGCTGAAGCAGGAGAATTGCTTGAACCCAAGAGGTGGAGGTTGCAGTGAGCCATGATAGCACCACT
>NW_016828269.1:0-983 GCF_001698545.2 Rhinopithecus bieti
AAAGAAAATATTTTATCTATCCAATACAACTTTGAAACTTATGACAATGTTAAAATAAGCTAGTAATGTAAAAGTATGCTCTGGAAAATTTTAAAATAAATATGAACTCTAGAGTAGATATATTTTAAATGACTCAAGAAAAAAATCTTTTTTTTTTTTTGAGAAGGGGTAAGCTACAGCAATCATTTTAATCAATCAAAATTTAAAACTTCAAAATTTAACTGAAATGATTTTTACTGACTCTGTCACAAATGATAACTCTAGAACATGGGTCCCGAAACCCCAGGCTGCAGATGGAATGGGTGCGCGGCCTGTTAGAAACCAGGCTGCACAGCAGGAGGTGAGCAGCAGGTTGGCTAGAATTACTGCCCGAGCTCCGCCTCCTGTCACGTCAGCGGCAGCATTAGATTCTCATAGCAGCGTGAACCCTATCGTGAACTGCACACGTAAGTGATCTAGGTTGTGCTCCCTTATTAAAATCTAATTCATGCCTGAGGTGGAACAGTCTCATCCTGAAATCATCTCCCTCCACCCATCCCCCCACTTCCCCACCCCCATCCACGAAACCGGTCCCTGGTGCCAAAAAGGTTGAGGACCACTTCTCTAGAAGATGCATAGTATCATCCACAAAGCTCCTTATTATTAGGGACCTGAAGAATATAAAAACTAAAGAATCAACAAAAAACCCTCTGACTATCCTACATACTTGATACAATGATTAAGTGATACAATGCATATTAAAATGTTTTCCACACAAAAGCAAGATGTTTTTAAATCAGTAATAATAGTAAGTGATGTTTGGTTTGAGGAAGAGTCAGATTTAGAAAGTCACAGCTCAGGAAATATTAGTAAAACATTAGTGAAATTTGAAAATTTAAATTTAGGATATCTAGAATTCTTACTTTTTATCAAAAAATTAGGAAGCCCAGATACTTTTGAGTAATAAATATCAATTGAAAGGGTATTAACATTAAATTAATATG
>NW_016828270.1:0-5687 GCF_001698545.2 Rhinopithecus bieti
AAAATACCCTATAAATTATCATCATACATGTGATACAAAATATCCTACACTTCAGTAAATATTGTAATGTTAAATATTTTATGAGAAACAATTAAAATGCTCTGTAAATAGCCCAGTAATAAAGTTTTATACTCTTTTAAATCATACAATTTTCCTTAAGACTTTATGGTTAAATATTCTCTTCATTAGATGTGGCTTACCAGTGGATTCTGGAGAAGAAAGTAGATGGGAGCAAGTGTCCAACACAGCAACAGCTGGAAAGAAAAAGAAAAGAATTTTGTTCTTTACCTAAAACACTTCAGTTAACTAAGTGTGAGTTTGAAAACTAAAGAGTTGAGAACTTTATCAGAGTTAATAAAAACGAGAGATACGTATGTACATTTACAATACAAAATTACTATTAAATAATTTACATATGGCATTAATTCTAATTGTGTTTAAATATCAGAGCTTTTTCATTCTTCATTCATGTAATCAACAGCCACGTGCTAAGGTACTAGAACCAGCACAGGAATTATAAGATGAAGATGGTATGGTCCACCTCTCAACAGTCATACACTATAACCTAAAAAAACAGAAGGCAGGCAATGTCCACATAGAGTCATAGATACCTTGACAGGTATACAGCAGAAGATTTTGAATGTTCACAATTCAAAGAAATGAAGAATGGTTGATGTAGTAAATGTGCTAGTCAGCTTGATCATTACACCCTAAATACGTGTATCAAAATATCACTAACCCATAATTATGGATATATGTGTCAAAACAAAAGAGAAGCTATATTCATCCCATTTAAAAAAACCGAATATAGGATGACCTTACTGACTTCCTCCTAATGAATAGAATGCAGTAAAAGGGATACCATGTGGCTTCTCCATCCCAGACTGCTTTCCCTTAGAACCCAGTCCCCAGATTGTGAGCACACACAGGCCACAAAGAGAACCTGGCAGTGCCAGTGTCAGTGTTCATGCTGCCTGCCCAAACGAAGGTTCCAGCCAATGGCCAGTATCAACCATCGAACACATGGGTGAACAAAGACTTCAGATATTCCATTTCCCCAACTGATCAGCTGTTCCTAGGGAAGCTGAGAGGAGCAGAGACAAGGTGTCCTGGCCAAACTTTTTCCAAACCACAGGTTCATTAACAAAAAAAAAGTTTTTCTTTTAAGCCACAAAACTCTGGGTAATTGTTAGAAAATAAGTTTCAAAAGAGACAACAGGAAACACAACATGCAGCAGAAAAGGGTCTCCTTTAAAGTAGGATCTAATAAATGTTGAGGTTAATTTATTGATGGCAAACCTTACTGAGAAGCAGCAGATAACCAGGAGAGAGACATAAGCTGCTGAGGAGAAACTTTTCCTAAAACCCCTTCAATTATGTACTCTAATAACAAGGCAAGGGTTCCCCTCAAGTTAGGAAATAAGACTGGGAAGCAAGAAGACACATGATTTGAAAAACAACTAGAAATACTTGGTTACAAAATCAAAATCAGACATTGACCTAATTTCAATTAACTAAAATTCTAAAAGGTAAGCTTTGAGTGTCTATTAATCAATCTAGTATTTAATTTTTATTTTCCTTTTCTCAATAAGGAAATAAGGAGAACATTATGGAATGATTTTCTGTCCTCACAGAAGTAAAATAAACAATGTGCTTTGAGTGTTAAGAAATCAAACGCAATTTCTCCTGTACCTTACTCCAAGCTTGTTTGTATGGAGACGTTAAGATCATCCCATCTCTGTGTTATACCACAAGGCTTCTTTATAGCACAGAACCTGGCTCTGAAATTTTGAAAGCCAAAATACTAATCTACTATATGTCTCTGATAAATTGCCTGAACATTACCTGATTTTGAAGTGCTGCACTCCTAAGACTTCTTCTTGGAATGAATTAAACTTCATATTCCAAGAATCATCTACTGAGCTAGAAAGCAGAGCTGTGCATCTCTGTTTCAGTAAAAGGAGGTCAATACAGGGAACTGTGGTTTCTGAGAATGCAAGATCTGCACCAAAAAAAGGATTAGCCACACAGTACTACACAAGAGAACCAGCTACTAGGTGGAAAGAGGATCTGTGAGCTGAAAGATGATGACTTCACTTGATTTCCACTGAGGAAAGCTGGCAACTCAGACTTAAACTTCTCCTTCCTGGATGGTAGACATCTATGGAAGATTCTATGAAGTACAATGAATTAGCAAAACATAATGCACTAAATATTAGAATATGTCAACAGATCCTGTGACCAAAACTTAATGAAAATAAAATGACAGCAGGAGGCAATGGAAAAGATACTACAGGTTTGAATGGAGGAAAAAAGAAATAAAGTATGTCTTGTAGGCCTGGCTTCCCATCACATCTTAGAGTAAGTAAGCTATAAGCTGGCCAGAGACTCCTCTGAGACACAAAAAGTGAAATTAAAGATATTCCACTAAATTTAATTTTTATTATGACATAAGACAACTGGTAATATGCAACACGATTAAACAAACTTCTCAGTAAATTCAATTTGACCTTGGAATAAGAATAGACGTAAACTAAGAGTTGATGATCAAAAAATAAACCTGCACATTTACAGTCAATTGATTTTATATAAGGTTAACAAAGTAACAAAATGGGGAAAGAACAGCCTTTCCAACAAATGGTGCTGGAACAACTGGGTATCCATATGCAAAAAAATAAATAAATTTGGACCAAATATCTTCTTTAAAAAGTAACTCAAAATAAAACAGTTAACTGTAACAGTGAAAACTATAAAACCCTCAGAAGAAAACACTGGCATAAATCTTTGTGACTGCATTTGGCAGTGTTTTCTCAGCTATGACTCCAAAGGAAAAATTGATTCAATGGACTTCAAAATTGAAAACTGTGGTGACTGAGAAGACAGTATCAAGCAGTGAAAAGGCAAGACACTAAGTAGAAGAAAGTATTTGAAAAGCGTGTATCTGATAAGTGACTTACATATATAGGACATGTAAAGAACATTTGCAATTCACAAGTAACAAGATAAGTCAATTGAAAAAATGGGCAAAGACTTTGAATAGATACATCTGCAAAGAAGATACAAAGATGGATAATGAGCACATTAATAGATGCTTGATGTAATTAGTCTTTAGGAAAATGTAAATCAAAACCACATGTGGCAACACTTCACACCACAGGATAAAAATCTTTGTTCAATAAAAAAGAGAAATTGTTAGAAAAAATGTAAAGAAATTAAAACCCTTATCCATGCTGCTGGGAATGTAAAGTGGCACGGCCACTTTGGAAAACAAACTGGTAGCTCCTCAAAAACTTTAGCATGAAGTCACCATATGACCCAGAAATTCCAGTCATAAGTATATGCTCCAGGAAAATAAAAACATATGCAAGCACAAAAATTCATATGTAAATGTTTACAGCAGCATTATTCATAGGAGTCAAAAAGTGGAAAGAACCAAAATGTCCATCACCTTTGGGTGGGAAAGAACTCAAAGGTCCATTATCTGGTGAATGGATAAATAAAATGTTTGATGTATCCATACAGTGGAATATTACTCAGCAATAAGAAGAAATTAAATACTGATATTGATATGAGGAGGAGACAGCAAAATGTCTAGGCAGATACAGAAGGGTCGCCAGAGAATCTCCAACCAACCCTTAAGTGTTTACACCAGATGTTATGTGCAGATAAAAGAACCTGGACTTGTCTTGCCTATACATGCCGGCAGCGGACTGGAGGCCCACATGCATTGGGGAGATGGGGTGTAGCCACCAGGAATTCACGTCTTATGCAGGGGAGGATCCTGGCCACTTCAGCTCATGTGCTCCTGGTATTCAACTGTGAGGTCGAAATCTGTTGGCAGGACCCCTCTCTTTGCTGAGAGCTTTCCTTTCACATAATAAATTCTGTCCTCCTCACCCTTCAGTGTGTCTGTGTGCTTAATTTTTCCTGATCATGAGAGAAGAACCCAGATTTAGCTGAACTAAGGAGAAAAACCCTACATCAATACCTGCTACAACACAGATGCAGCATGAAAAATTAGGTTAAGTGAAATAAGCCAGTCACAGTAGACCACTTGCTTTTTATTTCAGAGGCTTATAGGCAAATCTATACAAAGAAGGTGGGTGGTTCCCTAGGGCTAAGGGAGGAAGGGAAAACTAGTGAAGATGGTTAAAGGACATGAGGTTTATTTTTAGGGTGATGAAAATGTTCTAAAATTGATTGTAATGATGACTGCATAACTGTCTGAAAATACTAAAGTCAATGACTTGCATATTTTAAATAAGTAAATTGCATGGTGTGTTCAATATTTCTCAATAAACCTGTTATATACCACCCCCCTCCCACACAAATTAATTTGGTACTAGTGATCTGGAGACAGGTACTGCTTCGTTTCAGATCACTTGTCACAATTCAAGACATAAGAGAATCAACAGCATGTCCTTTTTATAGAAAAAAAAATTTGTATTTTAAAAACTATCCTTTTTATTAGTATCAAGTCTGTAAAGTTAAATGAAAAATCTTTCACTGCTTAAAGCACTGAGAGATTTATATTGAGGAATAAGACCTTGTTTCCTTTGGCCCCCATTTCTATCTAAAGGGTCTAGGAATCACATGCTTCAAACTATAAAATCTCATCAGATGGGTTTTATTAACTCTTATAATGTGGCTTACTTTCTAACCTGATTCTGGTACAGCATCACAGAGAAAAGCTGTTGAAGGAAATAAAAATATTTAACTCCAAATATTTTTTTTACATATTTTGAAATGGCTGCTGCAGGGCCAAGAGATTGAAATGACCCTCATTAATGTAACCCAATCTCTCCCCTTCTAGGTCTTCCCAGATATGGGTAAGATTAAGAGCCTGATGCATTTAAAGTCTGAAAAGATATATTTACCCTCTATTTTCTCAACATATTTTGGCAGAATTTGGGTTTTTCCATTATTAATTTTTTCCCAAATTACGTGACTTTTAAGCCCAAAACTGACTTAAAATTACCGTATGTTGGAATATAAATTTTTCTATTACATAGATACATGTGTTTGTATGTTCACTGCAGCACTATTCTCAGTAGTAAAGACATGGAATCAACCCAGATGACTATCAGTGATATATGGGATAAAGAAAATGTGATATATATACACCATGGAGTCATAAACATGAATGAGATCATGCTCTTTGCAGGGAAGCGGATGAATTCAAAGCTGTTATCCTCAGCAAACTAACGCAGGAACGAAAAACCAAACACTAAATTTTCTCACTTATAAGTGGGAGCTGAATGATGAGAACACGTAGACTTGAGGAGGGGAATGACAAACACTGGGGGCTGTTGGGGTCAGGAGGGAGAGCATCGAGATCAATAGCTAATGCCTGCAGGGCTTAATATCTAGGTGATGGATTGATAGGTGCAGCAAACCATCATGGCAAACATTTACTTATGTAACAAACCTGCACATCTCACACATCTCTAGACCTTAAGATAAAATAATTTTTAAAAAAAATCACCTTATGTTTTAGCTTTTTAATCAGAATATCCATTTTCAGTTGATCTGTTTTTAAGTCTCAATGGCAACCAAAGTCTTCATTTCCAAATGCACTTAACATATTTATTGCCATTTCCAGGAGTTTCTTATATCTGCAAAAATGCAGAGAATTAGTAAGTCAAGTACTTTTAAGAGTAAATATTTTTTTTTTTTTTTTTTTTTTT
>NW_016828270.1:5975-7875 GCF_001698545.2 Rhinopithecus bieti
TTTTTTTTTTTTGAGATGGAATTTCACTCTTGTTGCCCAGGCTGAAATGCAATGGTGTGATCTCAGCTCACTGCAGCCTCTGCCTACTGGATTCAAGTGATTCTCCTGCCTCAGCCTCACAGGTAGCTGGGATTCCAGGTGTGTACCACCACGCCTGGCTCATTTTGCATTTTTAGTAGAAATGGGGTTTCACCATGTTGGTCAGATTAGTCTTGACCACCTGACCTCAAATGATCCACCCACCTTGGCCTCCTAAAGTACTGGAATTACAAGTGTGAGCCACCACACCTGGCCTAACCATCCACTTTTTGTAAATAAATTGTTCATATCCATGTTGATATGCTAAGATAAAATGACCTATTATATTAATTATAAGCCATAACCCAGAGATTAGTAACCAAGATAATAAAGTAAAACACATAACGTTTGAAAAAGACACAAAAATATATTTTGATACCCACTGACCACATTCCATAAGAAGAAAAAAAAGTACACACTAAAAGCGTCAAGGACATTATTCAATGTAGAAAAAGAGAAGAAAGCAAGCATCTTTAATATCTGAGTTAAGGAGAAAAAGGAAACAGGTAGTTTTAGAAAAAAGGAAAGGGGCAGAGAGATGTGTGATGATTTAAAGACTTTGAAGAAGAGATCTAGAGATCTTTGCTGACATAATGTCAACAAAATGAAAGAGATACAAAACCATATAGAGAAAGGCAATGACAGAAAAATGTAGATTAGAATCAGAAAACCAACTTAAGTTCTCAGTAAATAAACAGAAAAGTAGCTGTGTTCAGGGATTCAAAGACACATTCCATTTTAAAAACATCTGTGATCAAAACATGAATGCTCATTTTACTTTTAAGTTATACATATATTTATATACATATGAAATTTTTTCTGTAAAACAGAAGTTTAATAACACATATACTTCATGTATAGAATGCAGGTATCTGTGTAAAATGAGTAAATTTCCATTGTTTTATATCGAAAAGAAAAAGAAGCAGAACAAAATATAAGCTACATATCAAGATAAATTTTGAAGTTAAATGACACCACTAGGTCTTCTTTAAAGAATTTGAATGCAGCAGAGGATACTACAAGAGGAAGAAAAGATGACCACAGACAGCAAAAGTACCTTCAGAAATAAAAATTCAAACTAGATAATGAAGAGTGCACTTGATGTTGTCCAAGGCTTTGTCATTGTTTTCAAAATCATTAAATAATAAGTGGTTAGGCAAGGTGGCTCATGCCACTTTGGGAGGCTGAGGCAGATCATGAGGTCAGGAGTTCAAGACCAGCCTGACCAGCTTAGCAAAACCCCGTCTCTACTAAAAATACAAAAATTAGCCAGGCATGGTGGCACATGCCTGTAATCCCAGCTACTCAGGAGGCTGAGGCAGGAGAATTGCTTGGAGGCGTAGGTTGCAGTGAGCCGAGATGGCACCATTACAGTCTAGCCTGGGAGACAGAGCCAGACTGTGTCTCAAATAAAAATAAAAATAAAATAAAATAAGTATAATATTTTGGCATTCTAAAAAAATTTCAGATTATGTTGTTTCTCTTATGTACATATTTTAATATAAAATTTTCATCCCAACCTTGCCCCAGCAGCTCAGCTGACTCCCACCCCCATAAGGCACATGCCTATAAAGTTGTGTTGTGAGTTTCTGAAATACTTTTTAAAATAGAATTCGTTTAATTATGAAAATGCAGACATAAAATGAATTTGTATTTCAATTATAGTCAAGTAAAATTATAGTTAAATCAATTAATAAAGGATTAACATGTTCTACAATATTAAAATCAAACCCAGTTGCCTCTTCTTTTAATTCACGATTTTTCTTTCTTATTTGATTCACATTATAGTCCAGTGATGATACTAACTCAAAAGTTTTCTTAA
>NW_016828271.1:0-877 GCF_001698545.2 Rhinopithecus bieti
GATCGGGACTTTGAGACCAGCCTGGCCAACATGGTGAAACTCCGTCTCTACTAAAAATACAAAAATTAGCCGGGTGTGTTGTCGCAGGCCTGTAGTCCCAGCTACTCATGAGGCTGAGGCAGAAGAATCCTGTGAACATGGGAAGTGGAAGTTGCAGTAAACTGATCTCAAAAAAAAAAAAGTATGTTAGAATTTTTTGGCAAAGAAAATGAATTCTGACAAGTTGTGCACTTAAGACATTCAAGTGTGACGAAAACTTGAAAACCACTATGCTAGGGAAAGCAAATGCTGTTGAGAATGTCTCACAAACACAAATTACATGTCAGTAGGTAGGTTTGACCCTCAGGTTGGGCACATTTTACTTTAAGTGCTCTGTTGGTGGAACTTAAGATGAATCTAGGACATTCACGATACATATATATATATATGTATATATATACACACACACATACATATATGAGAGAGAGAGACAGGGTCTTGCTATCTTGCCCACACTGGTCTCCAACTGTGGGCCTCAAGCAATCCTCCTGTCTCCCCTTCCCAAAGTGCTGGGACTACAGGCGTGCACAACCTCATCCAACCCATTTTAATGTTTTTAATTTAAATACACATTCCAAAAATTATATAACAAGTACAGGAAGCTCACTTTATGCCAGTTTTACAAAAACAAAGTGCCAACATCCTAAAGTACTGAAAGAAATAAAGTTTTCCTAGAATTCTATGCCAAAATGAAAAATTTTTCAAGAATGTGACAGAAATAAGGACATTTAAAGACATACAAAAAAATGAAAGAATTCAGCAACCCACGCTACAAGAAATGCAAAAGGAGTCCTCCCGGCCTAAGGATAAGGATACCAGACAGAAAATGGATCTACAC
>NW_016828272.1:0-878 GCF_001698545.2 Rhinopithecus bieti
AATCTATGATTCACATCTTATGCAAAGTTTAGTGTTTGAAAAAAATACATATGTTTATCGATTGCCAATACTTTCCTGCATTTGAGTTAGGTTAGTTTTTAAAGGTAAGATATAGAAAAGCACATCCTCTGTTCTTATTCATGGCCTCTTGAACATTTATCCAGGGTTGCGATTTGCTTTAGATTTCAGAGCACGTTGTGACTTGCTCAGGTTGCATAGTTGATAAGCAGTAAAGTTTCAATTATAATCACTTTTAGTTACCTTTTCCCCTACCCCACTCGTACTGCTCCAAAGATGGGAATATCTCAGAATGTAGAGATTATACTTAGTGATCAGACTGTTTGTCAGTGAACATGTGTCTTGTATTCCTTCATGATTCCACAAAGCCAGAATCAAAAGAAAAGAGAATAAATTAGCTACATGAGGCTAATGTTGTTACAAGGAAATAAAAATATGGACTATTGTGGTTACTTTGGCTTTGCTTTGCTATGACCTTGTGTATCAGTGAGCAGTACCTCCATACTAAGGCATTATGCCCGTGTGGTAACTTTTCAGTGGCTTCCAAAGCATCTGACACACAAAAAATGCTCAGTTAATATTTGCTATTAATATGTCATGAGGAAATGAGTCAACTCAGGTGCTCTAGGCATTTATTTGGTCTCTTTGTATTGCCTTCCTTGTAGTTTATCATCAGTATTCCATTACACAGAAGTTGCAAAGGTTTCTTGAGGTCATTGTATAAACAAATTCTACTTTTTAAGAAAGAACAGTTTTTTGTTTTAGATTCTGAGTTCCCAATATATTCTCAATATATTTTCATAAATCTGTAGTTGTCTAGAAGTTGGCAGCACATTATTGTCTCTGGTACATATTACTAA
>NW_016828273.1:0-10011 GCF_001698545.2 Rhinopithecus bieti
ATCTTGCTCCACCCCGATGTACCACATTTTAATGATTTACTTATTTGTTGATGGACATTTGGCTACTTTCCAGTTTTCTATTTAGGGTAATGCTTCTATGAACATTAGTGCACAGTTTTTGGTGTGAATGTATGTTTTTATTTCTCTTGATTATATACCTAGGAGTGGAATTGCTTGTTCATATGATAACTCAATGTTTAAACATTTGACAAACTTCCAGACTGACTTCCAATGTTTCTGCACCAATTTATATTCCCATCAGAATAGTATAAATGTTCCAATCTCTCCACATTCTACCCACCACTTGTTATAGTTTGTCTTTTTGTAGCTGTCCTCAGCATCTTCAGTGTCACTGAATCTTTCTTGTGCCCATCCACAACTACTGTTGAGGCCCTCTAGTAGATTTTTTATCAAGTTTATTGTATGTTTGAATTCCAGAATTTCTATTTGGTTCTTTTTTTAAAAAATAAACTCTACATTTTCCTTGTTGTTTTCTCTTTGGTGAACTATTGTTCTCTGATGTTCCTATTGTTCTTTAAACCCAATTTCCTTTATTGTCTTACAGATATTTGTGAGAACTGCTTTATGATATCTTTTATCTAGTAGGTCTAACATCTGAGTTTCCTCAAGGACAATTTCTGTTGATTTAATTTTTCCTGTGTATGGGTCATATTCTTCTGTTTCTTTGCATGTCAAACATTTTGGTTTAAAACTAGACAATTCAAATAATATAATGTGACCACTGTGGAAATCAGCTCCCCTCCTCCCTGAATTAGTTGTTAATATTTCTTTGTTTTATTTTGAAAAAGTATGTTCATGTCTTTTACCCACTTTTTAATGAGGTTATTTGTTTTCTTCTTGAGCTGTTTGAGTTCCTTGTAGATTCTAGATATTAGCCCTTTTATAGATGCATAGTTTGCAAAAGTGTCTTCCCGTAATGTAGATTGTCTGTTTATTCTGTTGATTGTTTATTTTACTGTGCAAAAGGTTTTTAGTTTAATTAATTCCCACTTTTCTATTTTTGTTGTGTTTGCTTTTAAGAACTTGGTCATAAATTCATTGCCTAGACCAATGTCCAGAAGAATTTTCCGAGACTGTTTTCTAAGATTTTCATAGTTTCAGCTCCTACATTTAGGTCTTTAGTTCATCTTGAGTTAATTTTTGCATATGGTAAGTTGTACGAGCCTAGGTTCATTCTTTTGCATATGGCAATCCAATTTTCCCAGAACCATTTATTGGCGAGTTCCTGTCACCAGTGTATGTTTTTGTTGACTTTGTTGAAGATCAGTTGGTTATAGGTTTGTGACTTCATTTCTGCATTTTCTATTCTGTTCCATTGATCTATTGTCTGTTTGTTATTCCAGTACCATGCTGTTTTGGTTACTATAGTCTCATAGTATAATTTGAGGTCAGGTAATGTCATGCCTTCACCTTTGTTCTGTTTGCTTAAGATTGCTTTGGTTATCCAGACCCTTTTTGGTTTCATATTAATTTTACCATCATTTTTTTCTGATTTTGTGAAAAAAAAGGTGGGTAATTTGATAGGGATTGCATTGAACGTGTAGATTGCTTTGAAGAGTATGATTACTTTAACGATATTGATTCTTCCAGTCCATGAGCATGGGATGTTTTTCCATTTGTTTGTGCCATCTACAACTTTTTTCCTCTGTGTTTTTAGTTCTGTTTTAAAGATCTTTTACCACATTGGTTGAATATATACCTAGATATTTTTATATTTATTGTTAATGAGATTGCCTTCTTCATTTGGTCCTCAGCTAGATAATTATTGGTGTATAGATATGCTACTGATTTACTTAACTTTTATTTTAGGTTTAGAGGTACATGTGCAGGTTTGTTATATAGGCAAACTCATGTCATTGGGGTTTGTTGTGCAGATCATTTCATCACCCAGGTAGAAAGCCTAGTACCCAATAGCTGTTTTTTCTAGTCCTTCTCCTCACAAACTCAATTCTCAAGTTGGCCCCAGTGTCTGTTGTTTTACTCTCTGTGTCCATGAGTTAACATCATTTACCTACAACATATAAGTGAGTTTTCACTTAGAAGTGAGAACATGCAGTATTTGGTTTTCTCTTTCCGTGTTAGTTTGCTGAGAATCATGGCCTCCAGTCCCATCCATGTTCCTGAAAAGGACACAATCTTGTTCTTTGTTATGGCTACATAGTATTTCATGGTATATCTGTACCACTTTCTATTTATCTAGTCTATCATTGATCAACATTTAGGTTGATTCCATGGCTTTACTATTGTGAATAGTGCTGCAATGAATAGTGCATGTGTCTTTATGGTAGAGTGATTTATATTCCAGCCTATCATTGATCACTATTTAAGTTGATTCCATGTCTTGACAATTGTGAATAGTGATGTGATGAATAGTGCACATGTCTTTATGGTAGAACAATTTACATTCCTTTGGGTATGTACCCAGTAATGAGATTGCAGTGTCAAATGGTAGTTCTGTTTTTAGCTCTTTGAGAAATTGCGAGACTACATTCTGCAATGGTTGAACTAGACTCCCGCAAACAGTGTATAGGTGTTCCTTTTTCTCCACAATCTTGTTAGCATCTGTTAGTTTTTGATTGTTTAGTAATAATAGCCATTCTGACTGGTGTCAGATGGTATCTCATTGTGGTTTTGATTTGCATTTCCCTAATGATTAGTGACATGGAGCTTTTAATCGTGTGCTTGTTGGCTACATGTATATCTTATTTTGAAAAATGATGGTTCATGTTCTTTGCCCACTTTGTAATAGGGTTACTTGTTTTTTTCTTGTAAATTTGCTGAAGTTCTTTATGCTGGATATTAGGCTTTTGTCAGATGTATAATTTGCAGAAAATTTCTCCCATTCTGTAGGTTGTCTGTTTATTGATAGCTTCTTTTGCTATGCACAAGCTCTTAAATTTAATTAGATACTATTTGTCAATTTTTTCTTTTTTCATGATCGCTTTTGGTGTCTTCGTCATGAAACCTTCATTCATACCATACATCCAGAATGGTATTACCTAGGTTCTCTTCTGTATATTAATTTTGTCACCTGCAGCTGCTGAATTCATGTGTCAAAGTTAAGAGTTTTTGGTGGTCTTTAGGGTTTTCTTAAGATTATATCATCAGCAAACAGAAATTATTTGACTTCCTCTTTTCTAATTTGGATGCCTTTTATTTCTTTCTCTTGCCTCACTGTTCTGGCAAAGACATCCAGTAATATGTTTAATAAAAGTGGTAAAAGTAAACATCCTTGTCTTTTTCCAGTTCTTATAGAAAATGCTTGCAAATTTTCTCTGCTGTGTATTATGTTGGCTGGGCATTTGTCATATACTGCCTTTATTTTGTTGAGGTATATTCCTTCTATGCCTAATTTGTTGAGAGTTTTTATCCATGAATGGGTACCAAACTTTACTGAATGTTTCTTTCTGTGTCTATTAAGATGATCATGTGATTTTTCTCCCGCATTCTGTTGATGTGTTATATAACACGTATTGGTTTTTGTATACTGCACCATTCTTGCATCTCTGGGATAAATTCCAACTGTTTGTGGTGTATTATCTTTTGATGTGCTTTTGGATTCAATTTACTAATATTTTGTTGAGGATTTTTGCATCTGTATTCATCAGAGATATAGGTCAGTAGTTTGTTGCTGTTATTGTGTCTTCATCTGGTTTTGGTATTGGGGTCATACTGACCTTGTGGAATGAGATAGAACAAATTCCCTTCTCTTCAATTTTTTGAAATAGTTTGAGAATTGATGTTCGTTCTTCTTTAAAATTTTGGTAGAATTCAGCAGTAAAACAATCCGGTCTTGAACTTTTCTTTGTTGGGAGACTTTTAAATCACCGATTAAATGTCATTTATTGCTATTCATCTGTTTGAGTTTTATATTTCTTCCTAGTCCAGTCTTGATGGGTTATATGTTCAGGAATTTATCCATTTCCTCCAGCCTTTCTAGTTTGAGTGTATAGTGGTGCACGTAAGTCTCTGGTTATTCTTTGTATTTCTGTGGTATCGGTTGCAATGCCTTTTTTTTTTTTTTTTTTTTTTTTTTTTTTTTTTTTTTTTTTTTTTACTTCTGATTTTATTTGTTTGGATTTTCTCTTTTCTTAGTTAGTTTAGCTAGAGGTTCATCAATTTTATGTTTTCAAAACCAATTTTTTGTTTTGTTTATCCTTTGCATATTTTGGCTCTATATTTCATTTAGTTCTGCTCTGATCTTTGCTACAGTGAGCTATGATCATGCCACTGCACTCCAGTCTGGGTGGCAAAATGAGACTCTCTCTCAAAACAATCAATATTTTAAATCTTTTTTTGGCATTTCAAGGATCTCTTTTTCATTGGAATTTATTGCTGGACAATTGTCATGGTCCTTTTGGGGTGTCATATTTCCCTGCTTTTTCGTGTTTCCATTAATATACGCTAATGGTATAGCAGACTTTCCATTAATATATGCCTTTCCATTAATATATGCTAATGGTATATGTCTTTCCGCCAATTTTAAAATTGTTTTGTAGGGAGCAATGTTTTTTTGAATGTGTTTGTTGTTAATTTTTTTGTTTGTTTGTTTTGTTTTGTTTTGCTTTGTTTTGTTTTTGAGACGGAGTCTCGCTCTGTCGCCCAGGCTGGAGTGCAGTGGCCGGATCTCAGCTCACTGCAAGCTCCGCCTCCCGAGTTCACGCCATTCTCCTGCCTCAGGCTCCCGAGTAGCTGGGACTACAGGCGCCCACCACCTAGCCCGGCTAGTTTTTTGTATTTTTTAGTAGAGATAGGGTTTTACCATGTTAGCCAGGATGGTCTCGATCTCCTGACCTCGTGATCCACCTGTCTCGGCCTCCCAAAGTGCTGGGATTACAGGCTTGAGCCACCACGCCCAGCCCCCTGTTTGTTGTTAATTGAGTCAGATACTTAGACTTTGATTTGGGGTAACTGAGGTAGTGTGATTTCTGTATGACATCTTCAGCAGTGCACAGGGTCAATGATCTCTGTGATTTCCTCGATGACTGAAGATACAGATATTAGTTGAGGTTGTGGTGATGTTTAGCAGAGAAATTTGACAGCAACCGAGCCATTCTTCAGGTCCTGGTTGTGGTAGCAGTGGGATTAGTGTGCCTGTTTTTAGGACCCAGAGCAGATTACACTGGCTCCAGTGTTTTGGAGGTACTAAAGGGCTGATTTTTGGGCCTCCTGGTGACTTGCTTGGAAACTAGTTGTGGGAGCAGTGGACCAGGTGTATGGGCAGGTTCTCAGGTCCCTGGGAAGCTTGTGTGGTGTGGGTGATGGCAGTAGCAGTGGAAGGCAAGCAGTCTGTCTTTGTTGTTGGAAGTTGCATCGAGTTGGATGGGCTAGTCCCCAGTCACCCACCTGAGAAGGTGAGTGACTAGCAGTGGCTATTGCCCTATGTGTGCTTAAGAGAACTTAGTCTTCCCTCTTCCTCCCACAGCTAGGTGGTAGCAGCAGCCATGTTGCCTCAAACTCAGCGTGAAAATGGGGCACAGTTCAGTTTTAAACTCTCAAAATGGTACCTAATGTAAGCTTCTGATGAAAATAGGTGGGGCCTCTTTCAGGTAAACAGCATAGACCACTATAGGGAGTGTGGTGTGCTTGATTCTTTGTCTCACAGAAGTTTTTTCCAAGGAAATGGGTCTTGTTTTAGATATGTTTAGGATAACACGGTTTCCTTGTCCTTCCTTGAGTGGGTGGTGTCTGCAGCAACATCCAGTTAAATTAAGATACGTCTATTTTCAACTATCTCCTAGCAGTATTAAATATCTTTAGAAAATAGATATAGTTGGCTGCAATGAGAAATAGCTGTTATTTCTGTAAAGTCTTCTTATAGTCAAAGGTCATTTTGTCACCATCCTGAGCATCATACTCATCTGCTACATATTGTGACCAGGAACGCTATTCAGTTCTCAAATGAAGACTTCAGTTTATTTTTTGTCAGAATCAAGATGTATATACAGGCAGACTTCATTAAACTCCACATCACCAGCCAAAATACAGTCTCACCAGCAGGTTATCTCTGTTGATGGTTTAGGTCCATCCTAGCCTGGCACCTAAAGCCTGGGAAATTAAAAATTGAAGTTTCAGCTGATGTTGTAAATGTAATTCTCACTCCCACTGAGACAAGATTTCATCAACTATGGAGTGTATAGTTCTTCCCTGTTGTAAATGCTTGACAAGAAACAGTTTATTTTAAAGGCACACATTGCAAAATCTCCACAACTTATAAATCAGAGCAATATTCTGCACCATTAAAGAGGGGCCACTCCATTAAAAAAAAAAAAAAGTAAGTTTAGAATGACCTAGCATTGATTTTTAGGGCATCAGTCTATGTTAAATAATCAATTAAGAGTCAAACATGTTTGGTACACTGTTCATTGTTCATGATATAGAACGTGTTATCAACAAAGATAGTCTGACTTTGACAAAATTTGGTATGCTATTTAGTAATATAAATACTGGAGTTGTGGTGTGCTTTTGGGGTATGGCTATACTCTTCTGGCCTGCAAGGAAAAGAAAGCATTCCTTCAGGTAAGGGACTACATTTTTCTCAAGAGAAAATGTATCCTGGTGCCGGTCTTACAAGCAACACGTGAATGTAGGCCCTACCTAGGTGGGTAAAAAAACATAACGCAGCTGGGTATGGGAGCTCAAGCCTGTAATCCCAGCACTTTGGGAGGCTGAGGTTGGGGGATCATGTCAGGTCAGAAGTTCGAGACCAGCCTGGCCAACATGGCGAAGCCCCGTCTCTACTAAAAATACAAAAATTAGCTAGGCGTGGTGACGGACTCCTGTAATCCCAGCTACTCAGGAAACTGAGACAGGAGAATCGCTCGAACCCGGGAGGGAGAGGTTGCAGTGAGCCAAGATCGCGCCATTGCACTCCAGCCTGAGCAACAGAGTGAGACTCCATCAAAAAAAAAAAAATCATAACCCATCTTCTCCTCATCTGAATTTTTATTATATTCTATCCAAGAAGCACTCAAGATGCTGTCTGACGTATGAGGAAAGTTCGGGAGCTAGGCAAGAAGGAACTAAGTACTACTTACTGTTACTCTCATATAACAAATGGAAAAAGAGACACAAAGAGATTAAACTGTCCCAAGTCACAAAGCTTATAAATGTTAAAGTTGGGAATAAAATCCAGACAGATAGGTCCTAGGTGACGATTTTTCACCGTGATGTCATACTTCCTTTCAGTGGAGCAAGCTATTTCTTAACACAGACTTTCTGGCTTTATGGTACCCTATTTTCATCTTTTGTTACTCTAGGGCCTTAAATAAAGTCATGCTTTTTTAGGCCAAACCAAGTTGAATCACATAATTGAAGTAGAATCCAATTGTATGCATGGTGGGGGCAGAAGTGATTTGTGAAAATCCCAGAGAAGATTTTCAGGAGACGTACTTTTTCTGCAAACATAGGGTCCTAAGGAAGCAATAATTTATTTTGTAAAATTAATATTTTTATATATGTTGATTGTTTATATATAACATTAACATATAAAACAATATTGTTATATGTAATATAAAATTATATTTTAATATAGTTTCATATATGTGTTATATATAACATATATATGTTATATTTTATATATGCTATATATGTTATACATATAACATATATATAAAATATGTTACATTTTGTATTTCCATTTCTTGCAACATTTTCCATAGGAATCCAATACATACATGTGGAAATAATGTATCTAATATATTTATTCCAGCTAAACTTTTGGTGATGTACTCTCATACCATTTTAAAAGAAGGTAGAGAATGGGAAAGGGAGCAATCCTTAACAGAAAGCAATAAATAATTTTGAAGCACAGATAAATGTACAGTCTTCACTCGCTGGCTGTGGAGATTGGTTTCTGGACCCCCTCCTTCAACCTATACAATCCCCTTAGAAACCAAAATCGGTAGATGCTTAAGTCCTTTATAAAAAATGGTGTGGTGTGTTTGCGTATAACCTATGGACATACTCTCATATATGTTTTTAACTATATAACACATTTTATTTTTTAAGTTTTTTAACTTTTATTTTCATTTCAGAGAACCATGTCCAAGTTTGTTATATTGGTAAATTGCAAGTCATGAGGGTTTGGTGTAAAGGTAATTTCATCATCCAGGTAATAAGTATAGTACCCAATAGGTAGATTTTTTATTTTCACCCTCCTCTCATCCTCCACCCTTAAATAGGCCCTGGTATCCATTGTTTCCTTCTCCGTGCCCATGTGTACTCAATATTTCACTCCCACTTATAAATGAGAACATACAGTATTTGGTGTTCTATTCCTGCATTACTTAACTTGGAATAATATCCTCCGCCTCCATCAACGTTACTGCAAAGGACATGATCTCATTCTTTTTATAGCTGCATAGTATTCCATGGTATATATGTACCACATTTTCTTTATCCATTCTACAGGATAGACTTAGATTGATTCCATGTCTTTGTTATAGTGAACAGTGCTGCAATGAACATATACATGAATGTGCCCTTATGATCAAATTATTTTTATTCCTTTGGGTGTATACTCAATAATGGGATTTCTGAGCCAAATGGTAGTTTTGTTTTAAGTTGTTTGAGAAACTTCCAAACTGCTTTCCATAGTGGCTGAACACATTTACATCCTCATTAGCAGTATACAAGCATTCTTTTTTCTCTGCAACTTTTCATCTGTTTTTTTTTTACTTTTTATTAATAGCCTTTCTGACAAGTGTGAGATGGTATCTCATGGGTTAATTTCATTTCTCTGATAATGTGTGGTGTTGAGCACTTTTTTGTATTTGTTGACTGCTTATCTATATTCTTTTGATAAGTGTCTGTTCATGCTATTTGTCAGCTTTTTAATGGGGTTATTTGTTTTTTGCTTGTTGAACCATTACAAATTCTGGACACGAGATCTTTGTTGGATGCATAGGTTACAAATATTTTCTCCCTTTCTGTAGGCTGTGTGTTTAATCTGTTGATAATTTAATAGCTGTGCAGAAGCCTTTTAGTTTAATTAGGTCTCATTTATCATTTTTTGTTGTTGTTGCAATTGCTTTTAGCGTCTTTGTCACAATATTTTTGGTAGAGCCTATGTATAGAATTGTATTTCCTAGGTAATCTTCAAGGATTTTTATAGTTTTAGGTTTTACATTTAAGTCTTTAATCCATCTCGACTTGATTGTGTATACAGTGGAAGGGAGGAGTTTAGTTTCAATCTTCTGCAAATGCCCAGCCAAAATGGTTATTAAAGCACCATTTATTGAATGGACAGTGCCTTCCCCACTGGTTTTGTCAATTTTCTTGATGAACAGATAGTTGTAGATGTGCAACTGTATTTCTGGGAACTCTATTCTGTTCCATTGGTCTATGTAACTGTTTTTGTACCTGTGTCATATTGTTTTTGGTTACTATAGTCTTGTAGCATAGTTTGAAGTGGAATAATGTGATGCCACTATCTTTGTTCTTTTTGCCTAGGATTACTTTGGCTATTGGGCTTTCTTTTTTTTTTTTTTTTTTTTTTTTTTTAAATTTTTTTTTCTAGTTCTATGCAGAATGTCATTGGTGTTTTGATAGATATAGCATTTAATCTATAAACTGCTTTGGACAGCATGCCATTTTAACAAAACTGATTCCTCCTATCCATGAGCATGAAACGTTTTGCTATTGTTTCTCTTGTCTCTGATGTCTTTCAGCAGTGTTTTGTAATTCTTATGGTAGAAACCTTCACCTCTCTGGATAGCTATAATCCTATGTATGTTTGTAGCTATTGTGAATGTGATTATGTTCTTGATTTGGCACTCAGCTTGAACACAGTTGGTTCATAAGGATGCTACTAACTTTTTTTATTATTATTATACTTTAAGTTCTAGGGTACATGTGCATAACGTGCAGGTTTGTTACATATGTATACTTGTGCCATGTTGGTGTGCTGCACCCATCAACCCGTCAGCACGCATCAATTCGTCATTTATATCAGGTATAACTCCCAGTGCAATCCCTCCCCCCTCCCCC
>NW_016828273.1:12811-22477 GCF_001698545.2 Rhinopithecus bieti
CTGCTCTCTTCAAAGCAGTCAGACAGAGTCGTTTGCATCTGCAGGGGTTTCTGCTGCTTTTTTTGTTGTTGTTGTTTAGCTGTGCCCTGTCCCCTGAGGTGGAGTCTATAGAGACAGGCAGGTTTCCTTGAGCTGCTGTGAGCTCCACCCAGTTTGAGCTTCCCAGCGGCTTTGTTTACCTACTTAAGCCTCAGCAATGGCAGGTGCCCCTCCCCCAGCCTCGCTGCTGCCTTGCGGTTAGATCGCAGACTGCTGTGCTAGCAATGAGGGAGGCTCCCTGGCCGTGGGACCTTTCCAGCCAGGTGTGGGATATAATCTCCTGGTGTGCCTGTTTGCTTAAAGCACAGTATTGGGGTGGGAGTTACCCGATTTTCCAGGTGTTGTGTGTCTCAGTTCCCCTGGCTAGGAAAAGAGATTCCCTTCCCCCTTGTGCTTCCCAGGTGAGGCGATGCCTTGCCCTGCTTCAGCTCTCGCTGGTCGGGCTGCAGCAGCTGACCAGCACCGATTGTCCAGCATTCCCTAGTGAGATGACCCCAGTACCTCAGTTGAAAATGCAGAAATCACCAGTCTTCTGTGTCGCTCGCGCTGGAGTTGGAGACTGGAGCTGTTCCTATTCGGCCATCTTCATTTAAATAAAATCCCAATCATTTTTTCATGTACATCCATAAGGCCTAATAGTTTTCCCATAAAGTTCTCTGCACATTGATGCATACATTGATCTTATAAATAAGATTTTCCCCATTATATGTGCAAATTTCTTATTGTAGGTATACAACAAAACTGAAATTTTGCCTTGTATTTTGCAAATGGAAATGTTATCAAATTTTTATTTTCCCCAGTGTGCTTTTTACATGATTCTCTGAATTTTACTAAGAAGCAATCTTATGTTTGTAAATAGTGATAATTTTGTGTCCTCCTTTCTAATATACATACTTTATTCTCCTTTTGTCACATTAAGTAAAATATCTAGAAAAAATATTGAAATCATGGTAGTAGAAGCAGATTTTATTGAAATATCTCCAATTTTTTACCATCAGACATAAATTTATGTATTGACTGGAGAATATTTTGTCATATTATGGAAATTATTTTTGGTTTTCTTTTGTTTTTTTAATATATTTAAGGGTTATAAGTGCAGATTTTTTACATGTATATATTGTGTAATGGTGAAGTATGACCTTTTAGTCTATGCATCACCTGAATAGTGAAAGTTGTACCCAATAGGTAATTATTCAACCTTCATCCCCAACCCACAGTTTTACCTTTTGTAGTCTCCAATGTCTATTTTTCCACTCTGTATATTCTTGTGCAGATATTATGTAAATTTATTTATATTCCTAGTTAAGAGTTTGGTTTCTTGCTTTTTAAAATTTAGGACACATGTAGAATTTTAATTAACTATTTAATCCTCTTTTTAAAATTGCTTTTCTTGTATCTATTTATGTTATATTTATGGTATATAACATACGCACTGCAGAATAATTAAATCAAGCTAATTAACATACACATTAACTCATTTATTTTGTTGTCAGAACATTTAAAATATATTCTCTTAGCAATTTTCAAGTATATAATACATTGTCATTAACTATAGTCAACATGATGTGCAACCAACGTCTTGCACATTAACTTATTCCTCCTAACTGAAATTTTGTATTTTTCAAGGAACATCTCTTCAATCCCCCTACCTCTTAGTCTCTGGTAACCACCATTTTACTCTCTCATTCTGTGAGTTTGACATTTTTAGATTCCACATTATCAGCAAGATCATAAAGTCTCTCTGTTCCTGGCCTATTGCATTTAACATAATGTCATTGAGATTCATTAATGTCATCCCAAATGACATGATTTCTGTTTTTATGGCTGAATACTATTCTATTATGTATATTTATCACATTTTCTTTCATCCATTTACCTATTTGGGTTTTTTTCCAAGCTCACAAAAGCACTTTTTATTTGAGGCAAAAAGAAGTCTTGCTGAAAGGATTACAATTCCAAGCAGTCAAATCCCAACTGTTAGTTGCACTATTTTGACCTTGTAGATTTTGTTTCTCCTTAGTCATAAAAGGATATTCAGGTTGTACTTTCCCCAGCTGGGCAAAAAAGGGGGCAAAGAAAACTGGAAGAAACTTCTACTCTATGGGTACTGCTCTTCAGACCCAACATCAAGCCAGGCAAGCCCTCGCTGTTCAATTAATAGATTGCTGTCTCACCACTGAGTGTCACAGGCTATATTACATTGGCAAGAAAAAAAATGAGGCAGGAAAAACAGATGTAGGTCAATTGGAGATCAGCAGGCATCCACAGCTTCAAAATTCATCCTAAAAGGGGTAATCCTTGCGGAAGGCCCAGCTTACCAAGGCACAGTTTCTGTTGTAGCTAAGTAAGGTGGTCATATCCTTGCTGCTCAGTTCAAAGTAAAAGACCTTAAAGTTCTCTGCAATGCATTTTTGTGTCACAGACTTGGGATTCACCACCAAGTTTCTCTGAATGGGAAATCAAATCAGAACCTGAGCTGTAATTTTTTTGTGCTTGACTGTGATCACCTTGATCCCGGCATCCTCCAGGATGGAAGAGTCCTTGAGCTTTCCCAGGCCCTGTCCTGGAGAGTCAAGGGGGTTATAGGCAGTCACCATGATGCCTTTGGACTGGCAGTACTGGATTAACTTCTTTTGAGTTAGGTATGTGTAGAACTCAATCTGTTTAACCACTGGCTGATACTTTAAACCACGTTTGTTTAAGACCCTCCTGATGTGAAAATAGTTGAAGTTGGAGATGCCAATAGCTTTCACCAACCCTTCATCCACCTAGGTTGATTCCATATCTTGTTCCATATCTTGGCTACTGGGAATAATGCTGCATTGATCACGGGAGTGCAGTTATCTCTTTGCGTTTCTGATTTCTTTTTGATATATACACAGTAATGGGGTTGCTGGATCATATAGTAGTTCCATTACTAATTTTTTGAGTAAATTTCATTCTCTTTTCTATAATGACTGTACTAATTTACAGCATTTCTACCAACAAGGCACCATGACTCCTTTTTCCCCATGTTTTCACCAACACTTGTTATCTTTCATATTTTTTATAATAGTCGTTTTAATAGGCATGAAATTTTCTTATGGTTTTGATGTGTTTTCCCTGATGATTAATCATGTTAAGAATTTGTTGATATACCTGTTGAGCATTTGTCTTATTTTGAGAAATGTCTGTTCAGGTTCTTTTCCCATTTTTAATCAGGTTGCTTTATTACTGTTGAGTTCCTTATGTATTTCAGATGTTATTAGCCCTTTATCAAATGTGTAGTTTGTAAATATATTATCTCATTCAGTAGATTGTCTCTCTATCCTGTTCATTGTTTTCTTTTGTGGAGAAACTTTTTAGTTTAATGTAATCCCATTTTTCTATGTTTACTTTTGTTGCCTCTGCTTTCAGAGTCACATCCAAAAAATCATTGCCCAGAACAATTTCATAGAGGTTTTTTCCCCTTTTAAAAAACAACTTTTATTTTTGGTCCAGGGGTACATGTGAATATTTGTTACATAGGTAACCTTGTGTCACGGGGGTCTGTTGTACAGATTATTTCATCACCAAGGAATTAAGCCCAGTAACTAATAGTTGCCTTTTCTGCTCCACTTCCTCCTCCCACCCTCCACCTTCAAGTAGATCCCAGTGTGTTGTTCCTTTCATTGTATTCATGAGTTCTCATGATTTAGCTCCCAGTTATAAGAGAGAATGTGTGGTATTTGATTTTCTGTTCCTGTGTTAGTTTGCTGAGGATAATAGCCTCTGGCTCCATCCATGCTCCTGCAAAATACATGATCTCATTCTTTTTATGACTGCACAGTATTCCATGGTGTATATGTACCATGAACTCTGTCATTGATGGCCATTTAGATTGATTCAATTTTTTGCTATTTTGAATAGTGTTGCAATGAACATTTGCAAGATTATGTCTTTATGGTAAAATTATTTATATTCCTCTGGGTATATACCCAGTGATGGGATTGCTGGGGTTGAATGGTAGTTCTGTTTCTAGCTCTTTGAGGAATCACTGTACTGCTTTCCACATGGTTGAACTAATTTACACTCCCATCAACAGTATATAAGTGTTTTCTTTGAAACCTTGAACTAGCTCTTTGATTCCATAAACAGACTAATTTTCAAGGATGTGCTCTCCCTTCTTTTATAATTATCAAAGAAAATTGCATATGTTATTGCATATTCTAGGGTATTGATGGCAAAAATCAAAGAGCTTCAGTGGAAGAAGAAGTACTTCAGTTGAAAATAGTTTATTATTTTATTAAAAGGGGCCATTGGAGTTCAGCATTTTGACAGCCTGTAGGATGAGATTATAGCAGATGCCAGGCCCTTATAGTATGAAATATTTAGTCAATTCTGACCAAACATTATCAAAAACTAGATTATTTCAGAGAAAAATCATTCTAACAACATGTTTATTTTACACCATGAAGATGAAATAAATGGGATTTTGATTTTATGTGAAAATAGGAAGTCACTAGTTGATTTTCTCTGCAAATTAATTTATCTCTCTTTTTCTTGACCTGAAATCTTTCTTTTCCTTTAAGAAATTATCTCTTTCTCCTCCTACCACCTCCGTTCATATGATTTTTTTTAATTTTTGATTTACATACGTTATTGGGGGAATGGGTGGTGTTTGATTACATGAGTAAGTTTTTTAGTGGTAATTTCTGGGATGTTGGTGCACCCATCACTTGAACAGCATACACTGCACACAATTTATACTCTTTCATCCCTCATCCCTGCTGAGACCAGCTCAGTCGTGGAGACCCTAACCCAGCAGTGCTAGAGGAAATAAAGACACACACACAGAAATATGGAGTGTGGAGTGGGAAATCAGGGGGCTGACAGCCTTCAGAGCTGAGAGCCATGAACAGAGTTTCACCCACATACTTATTGATAGCAAGTCAGTGATAAGCATTGCTTCTATACATTATAGATTAACAAAAACAGGAAACAAAGGGATGGGTCAAAACAAAGGGATGGGCTCTGGCTAGTTATCAGCAGCAGGAACATGTCCTTAAGGCACAGATTTCTTGTGCTATTGTTTGTGGCTTAGGAACGCCTTAAGCAGTTTTCCACCCTGAGTGGGCCAGGCGTTCCTTGCCCTCATTCCGGTAAACCCACAGCCTTCAGCGTGGGTGTCATGGCCATCATGAACATGTCACAGTGCTGCAGAGATTTTGTTTATGGCCAGTTTGGGGGCCTGTTCCGAACATGTTCTCCCTTTTTGTTTTTTCAAGACAATAAAAGCAATGGTGGCTTTATCACAGTGAATTACTTCTTGCAGGAGTTGGGATCCGCATCTGCAGACTATATGAAGAAAAACAACACACATTAAAAGCACAATCATCATTGAAATTACAGAGCTTCCAAGTGTTTTTATCTTTTTAAATGGGTTACTAGCTGCTAATCTGTCTGCAGCTCCTTCAAGCACTCCCTTTCCTGGCATTAAGGTCAGGTGTGTCTGGGATGCTTTAAATATTTGTTCTTTTAATTTTGCAATATCCAAAGACAAGAAAAGTTTATAGAGTGTCCTTCTAGATCCTTTTTTATTCTTTCCCAAATATTGATCTTATTAAGAGCCATTAGTAGTTTCCACAAATCCTTATGTTTGGCTCCTACAGCAGGCCATATCATTTGAGGTTGAGCTGCCACTATACTGCAATGTTTCCAGATAATAGGAACTCTTGTCATACACCTTACAAGTTCTACCATCTGACAATTTTGTTCAGACCAGCTGAACATAGTGTGGCCATGGCACACAGACTGAGAGGTACAATTCAAGCTAACCATCCCCTTAGGGGACCAACCAATAATGATTCCATAGGAATCGTTGTGCAGCACCTCTGCCTGTTCTGCAAAGCAATATTCCCAAACAAGCACATTCATTATTTCTGGCCAGGTCCAATTCTGTTTACAAACAGGTTTTTGAGGGTGTTATGCCTCAATTATAGGAGCAGATTTATTACGGTAAATACTGAGATCAGAAAGCATGTGTAACTGTGTAAGAAAGTGATTACATCCAGGCATTATTGCCAGTCAAGATTGACAGTGAGGGGGTAGACAACTAGTGGCCTTTCTCAAACAGATAGTTGGATGTTCAAATCGTGAAGAAATATTCGTAACAGTTCCTTCCTCATGGGGGTGAGATGGGCCTCTATCATCTGTAGGACCAAACATCAAAGAGCTATCATTAGTGTGTACCTCCACTAGGGGATCCAGCCAAGTTACAGGCCATAGAAGTGGTGGAAAAGGTAAATATGCCCAATAGGTGTAATTGTTCTCTGTGTCAGCCATTGCTAAAGGAATACTCATGGCAATGGTGATGCCTGCTATCAGAGCTATCATTAGATTACTCATTGTGACTGGTTGTTCCATATTCCTCAGGTTTTCTTCCACCATCTGTGACAGCTTCTTGATCTGTCACCAGGTAGGTGGCTGTGTTTAATGGGTGTTGCTCATGACACTTGGGGTTCTCCTCAGCATCAGTCTCAACATGGCTGCAACCGGGGGATCCTTGGGATCCTCCTGGAATCTCTTCCTCGGCATCTGGCTCAGCGTAAGGTTTCAGGTGTCTTGATGGTATCCAAATCAGCTGCTGGTTCTGGCCTAGAGAAACACAAGCATAACTTCTACCCCAAGTTATTATTTTACTTATTGCCCAACTTTTTGTTATCAGATCTGTCCACCAAACTAGTTTTTCTGCTCTGTCTTTGCAGCTGGTTTCTGTAAATGCTGTTTAGCTGCTGATAGCATGTGGCCTTTAGGCAGGCTTAAAAAATTTAAAGTCAATAATGCTAGATTCAATTGCATATGGAGTGTCCCATAGTTCTTGTTTCCCCCTTTTTGCTTTTGCAACTGCTGTATCAGGAACAGATTCATTCTTTCCACTATGGCTTTTCCTTGAAAATTATATGGCATACCAGTGATGTGTTTAATATTCCATATAGAGAAAAATGTAGCTAGAGCTTGGTTAGTATAGCCTGGGGCATTGTCTGTTTTGATAGAAGTTGTAATGCCCATCACTGCAAAACACTGCAAAAGGTGATGTTTAACACAGGCAGAAGACTCTCCTGATTGGGATGTAGCCCAGACAAAGTCAGAAAAGTGTCTACACATACATGTAAATAAGCTAGTATCCCAAATGAGGGGACATGAGTGACATCCATTTGCCAAAGAGAATTAGGTTCCATTTTCTGAGGATTAACTCCTTCTGTAAAAGATGAGGAAAGCACCATTTGGCAAGTTGGGCATCACTGGAAAATATCATTAGCTTCTTTCCACGTAATGCTGTATCTGCGTTTGAGACCAGAGGCATTAAAACAGGTTGAACTGAGAAAGTGTCTGGCATTAGATATTGCAGTAGCAACTAGACAATCAGCCATTTGACTCCCTGCAGTGAAAGGTCCTGGAACAGGTGTATGAGCTCTAATATGAGTAATGTAAAAATGGTGCACTCTGCTCTTAACTGCTGTTTGCAATTGGGTAAATAAAGTCACTGGTTGTTCATCCATATGAAATCATAACTGAGCATTTTCAATTAATTGTGTGGAATGAATCATGTATGAAGAATCAGAAATCATATTAATAGGCATATCAAATGAAGTCCATACCTCAATTACAGCTATAAGCTCTGCTTTTTGAGCTGAGGTTTAGGACATCTGAAAAACTTTACCTTTCGATCCAGAATAAGAAGCTTTACCACTACTAGACCCATCTGTGAAGATATTCTCAGCACCTTAAATTGGTTTAAATTTAGTTATTTTAGGGAGAATCCAATTAGTTAATTTCAAATTTTGAAATAATTTTGTTTTAGGAAAATGATTATCGAGAATACCCACAAAGTCAGCTAAATGGGCTTGCTAAGTAAGACTATTTATAAAAGCTTGCTGTATGTGTGCCTTCGTGAGAGGGACAATAATTTTTCCAGGATCATATCCATGTAATTTAACAATCCAAGTTCTCCCATTTCCTATCATACTAGTGAGTTGATCCAAATAAGAAGTTAGAGTCCATGAATTAGTATGTGGAAGAAAAAACCATTCTACTAAGTCCTGCTCTTGGATAATAACATCAGTAGGTGAAGGCTGAATTGGAAAAATTAGCAAAACTAGAGTCTTCTCTGGATATATTCTATTTATTTGAGCTTTATGGACTTCTTTTTCAATCAGCTGTAACTCTGCCTCAGCGTCCTTTTTTTTAAATGCAGAGGGCTTGTGAGACTAGGATCTCCTCTAAGGATAGAAAATAGATTACTCATGGCATAGGTACGAATGCCTAGAGCAGGTTGTTTCCAATTAATGTCCCCTATTAATTTTTGAAAGTCATTTAATGTTTTCAATTGATTCCTATGTACAGTTACCTTCTTGGAACTATTGTAGTGTCATTCACTAAGGTCCNTTTGAGCTTTATGGACTTCTTTTCAATCAGCTGTAACTCTGCCTCAGCGTCCTTTTTTTTAAATGCAGAGGGCTTGTGAGACTAGGATCTCCTCTAAGGATAGAAAATAGATTACTCATGGCATAGGTACGAATGCCTAGAGCAGGTTGTTTCCAATTAATGTCCCCTATTAATTTTGAAAGTCATTTAATGTTTTCAATTGATTCCTATGTACAGTTACCTTCTTGGAACTATTGTAGTGTCATTCACTAAGGTCCTCAAGTAGGAGTAAGAAGTAATAGTCTGAAATTTGTCAGGAGCTATAATTAAACCAGCATGAGAAATCGAGTTTTGCAAGTGATCATAACATTAGAATATTACTCAGGAGGGGGCAGAACAAAGTATATCATCCATATAATGAATAATGTAACACTGTAAATATTTTTTATGAGTAGGTTCAATTGCTTGCCCTACATACACCTGGCAAATTGTCAGACAGTTTAATATGCTTTGTGGCAACTCTTTCCAATGAAAATGCTTAGCAGGATGCAGGTTGTTTACTTCAGGAATTATAAATGCAAACCGTTCACAGTCTTGCTCAGCTAAGGGGATAGTAAA
This sequence comes from Rhinopithecus bieti, assembly GCF_001698545.2. Lineage (NCBI taxonomy): Eukaryota > Metazoa > Chordata > Mammalia > Primates > Cercopithecidae > Rhinopithecus > Rhinopithecus bieti. The sequence continues at coordinate 21,854 of NW_016828273.1, forward strand.
GAAAGAATCTTTAAATCTATGACTATTAAAGAGAAGTTTTTGGAACCTGAGCAGGAGGAGTCAATCCTGTCTGTAATGTACACATGGGTTGTATAACTGAATTAATGATTCTAAGGTCTGTCAACATTCTCCATTTACCTGATATTTTCTTAATTACAAACACTGGAGAATTCCAGGGGGAAAATGTTGGAGCGATGTGTCCTTTTCCTAATTGTTCAGTAACGAAGTCCTCTAAAGGTTCCAGTTTCTCTTTACTTAGTGGCCATTGTTCTACGCAAATTAGCTTAACTGTTAACCATTTTATTTTATTTTGTTATTATACTTTAAGTTCAAGGGTATATATGCATAACGTGCAGGGTTGTTACATATGTACAATGTGCCATGTTGGTGTGCTGCACCCATTAACTCGTCATTTACATTAGGTATATCTCCTAATGCTATCTCTCCCCTCACACCCCTCCCCACAATAGGACCCGTTGTGTAATGTTCCCCTTCCTGTGTCCAAGTGATCACATTGTTCAATTCCCACCTATAAATGAGAACAGGTGGTGTTAGGTTTTCTGTTCCTGTGATAGTTTGCTGAGAAGGATGGTTTCCAGCTGCATCCATGTCCCTACAAAGGAA
>NW_016828274.1:0-12286 GCF_001698545.2 Rhinopithecus bieti
ATATACACCATGGAATACTGTGCAGCCATAAAAAAGGATGAGTTCGTGTCCATGTATGCAGCTGGAAACCATCATTCTCAGCAAACTATCACAAAAACAGAAAACTAAACACCGCATATTCTCACTCATAGGTGGGAATTGACCAATGAGATCACTTGGACTCAGGAAGGGGAACATCACACACCGGGGCCTATTATGGTGAGTGGGGTGGGGAGGGATGGCATTGGGAGTTATACCTGATGTAAATGATGAGTTGATGGGTGCTGACGAGTTGATGGGTGCAGCATACCAACATGGCACATGTATACATATATAACAAACCTGCACATTGTGCACATGTACGCTAGAACTTAAAGTATTAAATAATAATAATAATAATAATAATGTTGTATATGCCCCCCGCAAAATAACCTAGATCAGAGTGGAAGTGAAAGAGATAGAGACACAAAAACCCTCCAAAAAATTAATGAATGCAGAAGCTGTTTTTTTAAATTAATAAAATAGATAAACTTCCAGCTGGACAAAGAAGAAAAGAGAGAAGATTCAAATAGACATAATAAAAAATGATAAAGGGGATATCACCACTGATGTCACAGAAATGAAAAACTATCAGAGAATACTACAAACACCTCTACGCAAATAAACTAGAACATCTGGAAGAAATGGATATATTCCTGGACACATACACACCCTCCCAAGACTGAATGAGGAAAAAATTGAATCCCTGACTAGACAAATAATGAGTTTTGAAATTGAGACAGCAATAAATAGCCTACAAACCAAAAAAATCCCAGGACCAGATGGGTTTACAGCTGAATTCTAACAGAAATACAAAGAGGAGATGGTACAATTTTTTTTTTCTGGAACTATTAAAAATGAAACTAAGATGGAAATAAACTTTTCTTTGAACTGAATGACAATAATAACACAATCTACCAAAACCTCTGGGATACAGCAATGGTGCAGATAAGAGGAAAGTTCATAGCCCTAAATGCCTACAATACAAAGACTAAAAGATCACAAACACATTCTAAGATCACTCCTCAAGGAATTTGAGATACAAGAACAAACCAAACAGAAACCCATCAGAAGGGAAATAACCAAGATAGAGCAGAACAAAATAAATTTGAAATAAAAAATACAAAAGATAAATAAACAAAAAAACTGGTTCTTTGAAAAGGTAAGTAAAATTGATAGATCATTAGCAAGATTAACCAAGAAAAGAAGAGAGAACATACAACTTACCACACAAAGAAAGGAAATATTACAACTGACACCACTGAAATACAAAATATTGTTGAAGGCTACTATGAACACCTTTACACATATAAACTAGAAAACCTAGAAGAGATGAATAAATTCCTGGAAAAATACAACCCTCATAGCTTAAATCAGGAAGAATTAGATAACCTGACCAATAACAAGCAATGAGATTGAAATGGTAATTTCAAAATTACCAAAACAAAAAAGTGCAGGACCAGACAGATTTACAGCAGAATTGTACTAGACATTCCAAGAAGAATTCGTACCAATCCTTTTGACATTATTCCAGAAGACAGAGAAAGAAAGATCCCTCCCTAATTCATTCTATGAATCCAGCATCACAGTAATACCACAAACAGGAAATGACATAACCAAAAAACAAAAACAAACAAACAAACAAAAAACCCCAAAAAACAAAAAACTACAGACTGATATTTTGACGAACATAGATGCTGAAATCCTTAACAAAATACTAGCTAACTGAATTCAACAACATACCAAAAAAATAATCCACCATGAACAAGTGGGTTTCGTACTAAGGATTCAGGGTGGTTTAACATATGCAAATCAATAAATGTGATACACCACATAAACAAAATTAAAAACAAAAATCACACGATTATCTCAATAAATGCAGAAAAAGTATTCAACAAAATGTAGCATTTCCTGATGATTAAAACTCTGCTGGAGAGAATGTGGAGAAAGAGGAATGCTTTTACACTGTTAATGGGACTGAAATTAGTTAAACCATTGTGGAAGACAGTGTGGTAATTCCTCAAGAATCTAGAACCACAAATACCATTGACCCAGCAATCCCATTACTGGGTCTATACCCAAAGGATTATAAATCATTGTCTTATAAAGACACATGCACATGTATGTTTATTGCAGCACTATTCACAATAGCAAAGACTTGGAACCAACCCAAATGCCCATCAATGATAGACTGGATAAAGAAAATGTGGCACATATATACCATGGAATACTATGCAGCCACAGAAAAAGAATGAGTTCACGTCCTTTGCAGGGACAGGGATGAAGGTAGAAACCCCCATTCTCAGCAAACTAACACAGGAACAGAAAACCTAACACTGCATGTTCTCACTCATAAGTAGGAGTTGAACAATGAGAACACATGAACACAGGGAGGGGCACATCACACACCTGGGCCTGTCGTGGGTGGGGTGCAAGGAGAGGGAGAGCATTAGGACAAATACCTAATGCATGCGGGGTTTAAAACCTGGATGACGGTTTGACGGGTGCAGCAAACCATCATGGCACATGTATACCTATGTAACAAACCTGCACATTCTGCATACCACCTGTACCCCAATAATTTATTGGAAAAAAATTTTAAAAAAATAAATGCCTCCCTAATTCATTCTATGAGGTTAGCATCATCCTGATACCAAAAACTGGCAGAGATACAACAAAAAAAGAAAAATATAACAATGTCCCTGATAAACATTGATGCAAAAATTCTCAATAAAATACCAGCAAGCCAAATACAGCAGCACATCAAGAACCTTATCCACCATGATCAAGTTGGCTTCATCCCTGGGATGGAAGGCTGGTTCAATATACACATATCTATAAAAATAATTCATCACATAAACAGATCTAAAGACAAAAATCACATGATTATTGCAATAAATGCAGAAAAGGCCTTCAATAAAATTCAACATTGCTACATGTTAAAAACTCTCAATAAACTAGGAATTGAAGGAATATACCTCAAAATAATAAGAGCCAATTATGACAAACCCACAGCCAATATTATACTGAATGGGCAAAAGCTGAAAGCATGCCTCTTAAAAACTGGCACAAGATAAGGATGACCTCTCCCAACACTCCTATTCAACATAGTATTTGAAGTTGTGTCCAGGGCAATCAGCTAAGGGAAAGAAATAAAGGGTATTCGAATAAGAAGAGAGGAAGTCAAATTGTTTTTGTCTGCAGATGACATGATTCTATATATTGAAAACCCCATCGTCTCACCCAAAAGCTTCTGAAGTTGATAAGCAACTTCAGCAAAGCCTTAGGGTACAAAATCAATATGTAAAAGTCACAAGCATTCCTATACACCAAAGACAGGCAAGCAGAGAGCAAAATCATGAATGACCTCCCATTCACAATTGCTTCAAAGAGAATAAAACACCTAGGAATACAGCAAATAAGGGAAGTGAAGGGTCTCTTCGAGGAGAACTACAAACCACTACTGAAGGAAATCAAAGAGGACACAAACAAATGAAAAAACAAAAAACATTCCATGCTTATGGATAGAAAGAATCAATATTATAAAAATGGCCATACTGCAAAAATTAATTTCTAGATTTAATGCTATTCCCATTAAATTACCATTGACATTCATCACAGATTTAGAAGAAACTATTTTAAAACTCATGTGAAATGAAAAAAGAGCTCATATAGCCAAGAAAACCCTAAGCAAAAAGATCAAAGCTGGTGGCATCATGCTACTGAACTTCAAACTGTACTGCAAGGCTACACTAATCAAAACAGCATGTTAATGGTACAAAAACAGAAACATAGACCAATAGAACAGAATAAGAACTCAGAAATAAGACCACACATTTACAACCATCTGGTCTTTAACAAAACTGACAAAAACAAGCAGTAGGGAAAAGATTCCCTATTTAATAAATGGTGCTGGGAGAACTGGCTACCATATCCAGAAAATTGAAATTTGGCCCCTTCCTTACACATTATACAAAACTTAACTCAAGATGGATTAAAGACTTAAATGTAAAACCCAATACAATAAAAACACTAGGAGAAAATCTAGGCAATACTATTCAGGTTATAGTAATGGGAAGAGATTTCATGATGAAATCATCAAAAGCAATAGCAACAAAAGCAAAAATTGACAAATGGGATTTAATTAAACTAAAGAGCTTCTACACAGCAAAGGGAACTATAATTAGAGCAAACAGGCAACCTACAGAGTGGGAGAAAAATTTTGCAATCTATCCATCTGACGAAGTTCTAATATCTAGAATCTACAAGAAACTTAAACAAATTCACAAGAAAACAAACAACCCCATCAAAAAGTGGGCAAAGGACATGAACAGGCACTTCTCAAAAGATGACATTTGTGTGACCAATAAACATAGGAAAAAAACCTCAACATCACTTATCATTAGTGAAATCCAAATCAAAATCACAATAAAATACCATCTTATGCCAGTCAGAATGGCAATTATTAAAATGCCAAGAAACAACAGATGCTGGCGAGGTTGCAGAGAAATAGGAATGCTTTTACACTGTTTGTGGGAATATAAATTAGTTCAATCATTGTGGAAGACAGTGTAGAAATTCCTCAAAAATGTAGAACCAGAAATACAATTTGACATAGCATTCCCTTTACTGGGTATATACCCAAAGGAATATAAATCATTCTATTACAAAGATACATGCACATGTATGTTCATTGCAGCACTATTCACAATAGAAAAGACATGGAATCAACCCATATGTACATCAGAGATATACTAAATAAAGAAAATATGGTACATATACACCAAGGAATACTATGCATCCATAAAAAAGAACAAAATCATGCCTTTTTCAGGGACATGCGAAGAAACAACAGATGCTGGCGAGGTTGCAGAGAAATAGGAATGCTTTTACACTGTTTGTGGGAATATAAATTAGTTCAATCATTGTGGAAGACAGTGTAGAAATTCCTCAAAATGTAGAACCAGAAATACAATTTGACATAGCATTCCCTTTACTGGGTATATACCCAAAGGAATATAAATCATTCTATTACAAAGATACATGCACATGTATGTTCATTGCAGCACTATTCACAATAGAAAAGACATGGAATCAACCCATATGTACATCAGAGATATACTAAATAAAGAAAATATGGTACATATACACCAAGGAATACTATGCATCCATAAAAAAGAACAAAATCATGCCTTTTTCAGGGACATGGATGGAGCTGGAAGCCATTATCCTCAGCATACTAACACAGGAAGAGAAAACCAAACACTGCATGTTCTCACTTATAAGCGGGAGCTGAACAATGACAACTCATGGACATAGGGAGGAAAACAAAACACACTGTAGCCTGTTGAGGGATGGGGTGGGGGGAAGGAGAGCATTAGGAAAAACAGCTAATGCATGCTGTGCTTAATACCTAGATGATAGGTTGATAGGTGCAGCAAACCACCATGGCACAAGTTTTACCTATGTAACAAGCCTGCACATCTTGCCCATGTACCCCAGAACTTAAAATACAAATAAAAATTACTAAAAAATAAAATAAAATAAAATACCTAGGAATACATTTAACCAAGGATGTGAAGATTTCTACAAGAGAACTACAAAACACTTCTGAAATAAATCATACGTGACACAAACTAATGGAAAATCATCCCATGCTTAACAATTGGAAAAATCAACATTGTTTAAATGACCATGCTGCCCAAAGAACAATTTAGATTTGATGCATTTTTATTAATTTGTCAATGTCATTTCTCACAGAATTAGAAAACAAAATCCTAAAATTAATATAGGACCAAAAAAGAGCCCAAACTGAAAGAAGTCCTAAGCCAAAAGAACAAAGATGGCAACATTACATTACCTGACTCCAGGTTATACCACAAGGCTAAACAAAGCAGCATGGAACTGGTATAAAAATAGACACATAGATCAATGGAACACAATAGGGTACCCAGAAATAATGCAACATACCTAAAATCAACTGATCTTTGGCAAAGTGGACAAAAATATACACTGGGGAAATGACACCCTATTTAATACATGGTGCTGGGATACTTGGATAGTCATATGCAGAAGAATGAGACTGGACTCCCATCTTTCACCATATACTGAAATTAACTCAAGAAGAGTTAAAGACTTAAAGGTAATACCACTATAAAAATTATAGAATAAAATCTGGAAAAAACTTTTCTAGACATTCACCTAGGCAAAGAATTTATAAATAAAACCTTAAAAGCAAATGCAAGTAAAAGTAAGTAGAAAAAAAAAGTCAAGTAGGTCTTAATTAAATTAAAAATATTCTACACGGCTTCTGATTGAAGCTGTGAAATAATCTGCTGAAATAATCAACAGCATAAACTGGCAACCTACAGAATGGGAGAAAATATTTGCAAGCCATGCATTTGCCAAATAACTAATATCCATAATCTACAAGAAACTCAAACGCTCTACAAGAATATAAACGAATAACTCCATTAAAATTGGGTAAGGGACATGAGCAGACAAATTTCAAAAAAAGACATACAAGCAGCCAACAAACATATTAGAAAATGCTCAGTGTCACTAATCAGCAGATACATGCAAATTGAAACCGCAATGCGATACCACCTTATACCGATGATAATGGCTAGTACTACAAAGTCAAAAAACAACTGGTGTTGATGACGATGCAGAGAAAAGGTAACACACTGTGGGGGGAAATGTAAATTTGTACAACATCTTCTACAAAAGACAATATAGAGATTTTGCAAAGAAGTAAAAATAGAACTACACTCTTACACAGCAATTCAACCACTGAATATCTACCCAAAAGAAAAATAATTATAGAAAAACGGCCCCTGCACTTGTATGTTTGCTGCAGCACTATTCACAATACCAAAGTCATGGAATCAACCCAAGTGTCTAACAACATGTGATTGGATAAAGAAATTGTGTTACATACAGACAAACACACCGTAGACTGCTACTCAGCCATAGAAAAGAATAAAATCATGTCTTTTTCAGCAGCACATATGGGACTGAAGGCCATTATCTTAACTAAAACAACTCAGAAAGAGAAAGTCAAATACCACATGTTCTCATTTATAAGTGAGAGCTAATCAGTGTGTACACTTGGACATAAATAGTGTAAAAACAGACAGTTGCACTAAAAAGCCTGAGCTTTTATGCCACTAGTATGCCATATTTATATGACAAAACTCCACTTGTGCCCCTAAATTAATAAAATACAGTAAAATAAAAGTTATTGAGGGGAAAACATGGCACCCTAAGGACCAAGCTTTAAAAAAATGGACTCTGATATTCAAGACAATATCCTTAGCCAAGGACACTCATGATTCTCAATTCCTGACAAGTAAAGTGCCTTAAGATCGAATGATCCAAGTCTACCTTCAATCCTTCTTTTGACATCTGAATCCTTGAGCCTGGTCCACCTATATCTACTGATCAGTGAGTGCTTTAAAATTACTGAGACATGATTCTTTCAAACTTTACTCCTTAGTCAAGTACTCTGGGTTCTAATCCTAGAACTAGGCTGCCTCCATTTCCTAATTTGTAGAGTGCTTTCAAATGCATAGCCCAGTGCCAAGTCTAGCCTCCATCCCTTACCTGTGACTCCCTTAATCAAAATTCAGGAAGTACTACGAGACCATTCCTGATCAGCACAGTGCTATGAGGATTCTACAAGCCATGGACAGCAAATCCAGAGCTTCTGTATCCTAAACTGCATCAAGATGCAAAGTTTTTCTCTACTGTACTCTATGTTTACCTACTTCGCACTCAGCCTGCCCCAGCCTTTCTTTAGACGACTGGGCTGGGTGCGGTGGCCCATGCCTGTAATCCCAGTACTTTTGGAGGCTGAAGCAGGAGGATTGCTTGAGCTAGGGAGTTTGAGGCCAGCCTGGGAAACATAATAAGACTCTGTTTCTATGAAAATTTTGTAAAATAAGTCAGGCATGGTGGCGTGTGCCTGTAGTCCCAGCTACATAGGAGGCTGAGATTGGAGGATTGCTTGAGCCCAGGAGGTTGAGGCTGCAGTAAGCCATATGTGTGCCACTGCACTATAGCCTGGGCAACAAACCCTGTCCAACCTCGCCCCCAAAATAGACAATTGTCCTGAAGCCCTTGGCTCAGAGTCCCAGTCAATTTGAAATGTAAGTCTAAAATTTCTTTTGTACATTTTCTCTGTGTTGTGAAACAGATCTAACATTTAGTCAACATTTTGGTTTCTAGAAATATCAATTTTACTTTCTCTTTGTCTGTATCAAATAACTGAATATTCACTTAAAATTCTCCCTGTCCACAGATTTGTTTCTTTGTAATAGTATCTCCTTAATTTTTTTGCAGTACCTTCTACAGTATTATCCTTACTAATTCATATTATAGTTTGTGCGTGTGTATGTGTTTGTGTTTCTTAATGTAACCTTGCAGTTTCTACCATTTCATCTGGGTTAATTGAAACTACATGTTCTGCTTTTTCCAGGTTGGTGTCTAAGGCAGACATTGTGTGTGTTTCTCCAGTGTTCATTCTTTTCTCCACCCCAATCTCAGAGTAAAGAATGGAATTACATATTAAAAAGTTATTAATAGTGATAAGAAATATGGTTACCATTTATCATCTCATTTTGACTTGCATTTTCTGATATTTCTTTAACTTTTTATTTATAAGATTACATTTAAAGTAATTATTCACGTTTTTATAAACCAAGATTTTAAAAAACGACATACCCAAATAAATGAATAATAGATGATCATACATTTTTGCACTGGCTTCCATCTTGCAAACTAGCCCTCTCAAATCCTATTGGTACAGTTGCAAATTTATATCCATCATTTGGGAGTTGCTCTAGAAAATATGTACCGCCACCTAAAACTTTATGTATCTTCTGACCCTGAAGATTTTACCTCAAGGAAATAACTCTAGGCAATAATTCTTCACAAGAGAACCAAGTTTTCACTTTGCAATTTAGCAAGCTAATGACCACAAAATTATAAAACACACCCTAAGGCAGAAATGACAGAATATGTTCATTGAAATGATATCAGTAGCACATAAAATAATGAGGAGATATGGTCAAGCTATACCGAAGGTGAGTTAAGTAGTGTACAAAATGTATACTTAGCATAATTCCACTTTTGCTAATATTTTATTACAAAACTTATTAAACACCCAGAGAAGTCGACTGAGTTGTACAGTAAGTATCACTATAACTACTACCTAGAGACTGCAGTATAAGCAGATTTCTATCTTTACTTAATCACATATATGTTTCTATGTCCATCCATTATCTATTCAGAAACTTCTATTATTTGGGGATGCATTTTAAAGTAAGCCATAGGCAACAGTATATTCCAACCCTAAGTAATTTAGCAAGCCAATGATAAACTGGAGTTCAATATTTCTTTGTGGTTCCTTTTCCTTTTGAAGTAAAATTTACATAAAGGAAAAATGCACAAATCTTAACTATAAAATTTGTTGTATTTGACAATTGCAAATATCTGTATAACCCAAACCACTATCAGTATAGAGAACTTTATCATCTCTTGATAACGTTTCTTCATGTCTTTTCCTCATTGATCTTTACTCTCATAACTTACAGGCAAATATTGGTCTGCTTTCCATTTCTATAACTTTGTTATGTTATTTCTAAAACATCATATAAATAATAATTCACAATATGTCCTCTTTTCTGTTTATCTTTTTTCCCTCAGCAAATTATTTTTTGTGATTCATACATGTTGTTGTATCTATGGGAATACTTTTATTTTACTGGCATAAAAAAGGGCCTGCATATCAATAGAACATAAATGAGTCTAAAAGTAAACTATATATTTATGGTCAATTAATTTTTAAAAATTTTAATCGTGGTAAAATACATATAACATAAATTTATTAACTTAACCATTTTAATTGTATGGTTCATTGGCATTAAGTACATTTATATTGTGCAACCATCACCATCACCCATCTACACAATTCATCCGGCAAAACCAATACTCTATACCCATTGAATAATAATTCCCAATTCCTCCCTTCCCTCAGCCCTTCATAACCAGCGTTCTATTTTCTGTCTCTATGAATTTATGCCAGTTTCCTCGTATCAGTAGAATAATACAGTATTTGTCCTTTTGTGACTGGCTTATTTTACTTAGCATAATGTCCATGAACGTTGTAGCATTTCTCAGAATTTCCTTTCTTTATAAGGCTGAATAATATTCCATTGTATGTGTATATCTAATTTTATTCATCCATTCATCCATTGATAGACTATTTGGTTGTTTGCACCTTTTGGCTATTCTGAATAATATTGCTATTAAACATGAGGATGTGTAAATATTTATTTTAGTCCCTGCTTTCCATTCCTATGGATATAAACCCATAACTTGAATTGCTGGGTCATATGGTAATTCTAGTTTTAATTTTCAGAGGAACCACCATTCTGTTTTCCCATTGCAGTTGGACCTTTTTACATTTTCACCAACACTGCACAGTGTTCCAATTTCTCCACATCCTTGCCAACACTTGCTATTTACTTTTGTTGTTGCTTTTACATAGCAGCCATATTATTAGGTGCTGGGTGGCATCTCATTGTGGTTTTGACTTGTATTTCTCTAATAATTCATGAAATTCAGCATATTTTCATATGCTTGTTAGCCATTTGTATGTCTTCTTTGAAGAAATGTCTATTCAAGCAGTTTGCTCATTTTAAAATCAAGTTGTTTGTCGTTGAGTTGTACGAGTTTGTTACGTTTCTTGATATTAATCCATTATCAGATAAGTAATATGTAATTATTTTCTTTCAAATTTTTGTTCTGTGTTCAAGAGATACATGTTTAAATTTGTTACATGGGTAAATTGTGTTTTGTGGGTGTTTGGTGTGCAGACAATTTTGTCACCCAACTAATCAGCACAATATCTGATAGAAAACTTTTTAGTCCTTATACTCTTCCCACCCTCCACCCTCAAGTAGGCCTCAGTGTCTATTGTTTCCTTTTTTGTGTCCATGTGTACTCAATATTTAGCTCCCACTTGTAAGTGAGAACATGTGGCATTTGTTTTTTTGTTTCTGGGTTAATTTGCCTAGAATACTGGCCTCCAGTTCCAACTGTGTTGCTGCAAAGGCCATGATCTCCTTTTTTATAGGTGCATAGTATCCCATGGTGTATATATATCACATTTTCTATATCCTCTCCACCTCTGATGGGCGTCAAGGTTGATTCTGTATCTTTGTTATTAGTGCTGAAATTAACATGTGTGCTCATGTCTTTATGTCAGAACAATTTCGATTTCTCTGGGTATATGCCCAGTAGTGCGATGCTGGTCAAATGGTAGTTCTATTTTAAGTTCGTTAAGAAATTTCCAGACTGCTTTTCACAGTAATTGAACTAATTTACATTCCCACCAGCAGTGTATAAGTGTCCTCTTTTCTCTACAACTTTGAAAGTATTTTTTTTTAAGATAGCGATTTTGATTGGTGTGAGGTGGTATTTCATTGTGGATTTGGTTTGCATTTCCCTAATGATTAGTGATACTGAATTTTTTTTTATATGCTTGTTGACTGCGTGTATGTTTTCTGCTCATGTCCTATGCCCATTTTTAATGGGGTTGTTTGATTTTTGCTTGTTGATTTGTTTGCGTTCCATATAGATTCTGAATATGAGATTGTCAGATGAATAGCTTGAAAATATTTTCTTCTCATTTAATAGGTTGTCCTTTTACTCTGTTCATAGTTTCTTTAGCTGTGTGGAAGCTGTTTCATTTGATTGGGTCCTACTTATCAATTTCTGCCTCTTTTGTAATTGCTTTTGGCATCTTGGTCATAAAATCTTTGCCAGTTCCTATGTCCAGAATGATATTGCCTAGGTTGTCTTCTAAGGTTTTTATAGTTTTAGGTTTTACATTTAAGTATTTAACCCATCTTGAGTTGATATTTGTATATGGTAAAAGGAACGGGTTCAGTTTCAATCTTCTGCATATGGCTAGCTAGTTATTCTAGCAGTGTTTATTGAATAGGGAGTAGTTTCACCATTTCTTATTGTCAGCTTTGTCAAAGATCAGATGATTGCAGATGTTCAGCTTTATTTCTGAGTTCTGTAATCTGTTCCCTTTGTGTATTTGTCTGTTTTTGTATCCGTACCATGTTGCTTTTGGTTGCTGTAGTCTTGTAGTATAATTTAAAATTGGGTCACGAGATGCTTCCAGCTTTGTTCTTTTTGTATAGGATTGCTATGGATATGGGGTTGTTTTTTCCTTCCAAATGAATTTTAAAAT
>NW_016828274.1:12772-23112 GCF_001698545.2 Rhinopithecus bieti
TTGGAATTTCCCTATTCTGTGAAAAACAGTTTTAGTAGTTTGATAGGAATAACACTGGATCTGGAAATTGCTTTGGGCAGTGTGGTCATTTTAACAGTATTAAGTCTTCCTATCCATGAGCATGGAGTGATTTTCTTTTTGTTTGTGTCATCACTGATTTCTATCCAAGTGTTTCCAAATAAATCAGCAATTTATTTTCAAAACACTTTCCAGTGTTTTGGAAAGTCTCTCATTAAAGAGATCTTTCACCTGCATGGTTAGCTGTACTTCTAAGTATTTCATTCTTTTTGTGGCTATCGAGAATGGGATTGTATTCTTTATTTTGCTCTCAGCTTGGATGTTATTAGTGTAAAGATGTGCCACTTATTTATGTACATTGATTTTGTATTCTGAAACTTTGCTGAAATTGTTTATCAGATCTAGGAGCCTTTGGGCAGAGGGTCTTTCACTTGTCTCTTGGGGCTCCACTCCAGAGAAATGCAGAGCCTCTGCCAATCAAAATGCTCAGCCCAGGGTGGGGAAGTTGCATCATGCCTGGCGATAAGCAGGGCAATCAGTGGGTTCAGAGGAAGACAAACTGGCCTCTTCTTTATAGGACAGCTGAAGCATATTGGAGGTGCAAGTAAGGCACTCAGGTTCCTTGTTCCTTTACCAGTCTGAATGCAGCAAGGGCAACAGCATTGCAGTGGCAATGTCAGAGGGACTTCCAGTTGCTTCTGGGAGCTGTACTCCAGAAATGCAAAGCTGCTGCCAATGGGAATGTTCATGCATGCGTGGGTCAGCTGCACTGTGGGCCCAAGCTTGGGCCTTGCCTGCTGAAGGGCAGGGGGTGGAGGTTCACAGGGAAGAGACACTGAGCTCCTGTGTATGTGGCAGCTGTGATGTATTGGAGGTGCCAGTGAAGCGACTGGGCACCTTTTTTATTCCCCAGCCCAAGGGCAGTAAGAACAGTTCCACTGCAGCTGCTATGGCCGAGAGTCTGTGGATTTACTCTGGGATTACTTTCCCAGACAAATGGAGAGCCACCATTAACTGAACTGTTCAAGTGGGGAGAGTGCAGTTGTGCTAAGGGCCCAGGTTGAGAGACAGTGAGAAGTAACAGCAGCAAGGAACTGCGCTGAAAACAGTCTGACCACTTTTCTGCAATTCAGTTGTGCTGGAGACCTGTGATAGTTTTTAAGTTCTTTACTTCATCCAGAGCCTGAGGGCAGTAGGACTGGAGGCTGCAGAGCAGCAAAAATGGTAGGTCTTCTACCTCTGAATTCTCTGTTTCAGGGAAATGCAGAGCTGCTACATGTCCAAGGGCTCAAGTGCTGTGGTGGCTGTGCTTGGGTCCCATGTTTAGAGGTCCTGCACAGTGAGGAGTAGGAGGGTCAGGGATCTGGGTGGAAAATAGTCTGAACACTTTCCTGTAAAGTGTGGTGGCATTGTACTGGAGGCCTGCAATAGTTCTTAAGCTTTTTGCTGTCTCTTAACCCTGAGATCAGTAGGAGCTGGGGCCGTGGCAGTCAAAAAATAGGGGGCTGTCTTTCCTTTGGGAGCTTCATACCAGGGAAAGCTGGAACTGCTACTGGCTTGAGAGTTCAGAGGGGTTGGTTGGGTGGTTGCCTTGGGGCCCTAGGCCTGTGGACTTTGTCTGTCAAGGTGTAGTAGTGGCAAGGCCTGCAATCTGTTCAATCCTCAGCACTGTGGATGCAGCTTTTATCCTGGTGGCATGCAAGAGCGCCTGGTTTTCCTTGTTGGTGGAGCTACTGCTGCGATGGTGCTCAGGAATCCAAGGCCCCTGGGACTCCATGTGTGTCTGAGGGGCATCTCTACTCAGACTTCAGGCAACTCTCAATGTCAGTCTGTATGCCCTGTAGAGAGGGGATTGGGCAGGGGGGATCTTCTGTTTCTGGGATTGCAAACGTACATGACTGAAGCGAGAGTCATTGGGGACTCTCGCTTACTCACCATTTCCCCACAGTGGGGAGCCTCCCTTGGCTCCATGCCAATCCCAGGTGGGCAGCTGTCCTGTCTCACTCTTCTCTGTTCCATGCAACATTCTCATATTCTGTGGGTTGCCTTTTTCCTCCGTTCATTTTGTCCTTTGTTGCACAGATGTTTATAATTTTAATGTAGTAGTCCAATTTATTTATATTTGTCTGTGGTGTCATATTTAATAAATCATTGCCAAATCAAATGTCATAGAGCTTCCTACCTATGTTTTATGCTAAGAATTTTACAGTTCTAGCTCTTATGTTTAGGTCCTAGATCAATTTTGAGTTAACATTTGTATGTAGTGAAAGGTAAGGTTCAAATTTTATTCTTTTGAATGTGGATATTTTGTTTTCCAAAAACTATTTGTTGAAAAGACTGACCCGCTATTTAATGGTCTTTGCATCCTTGTGGAAAATCACACATATGTGTGAAAGTTTAATTCTTGGTTTCTTACCCTACTTCCTTGGTCTGTATGTCTGTCTTTATGCCAACACTACATTGTTTAGATTTCTGTAGCTTTGTAGTAAGTTTTGAAATCAGGAAGTGTGATATCTCCAACTTTGTTCTCTTTCAAGATTGTTTTGGCTATTCGAAGTATCTTGAGATTGTATATGAATTGTAAAATGAATTTTTCTACTTATGAAAAAATGTTGCTTATACTGGGATAGAAATTACATTGAAGCTGTACATTACTTTGGGTATTCTTCACATCTTAACAATATTAAGTCTTCCAATCTATGAATATGAAATGTCTTTCTATTTATTGGTGTCTTCTTCAAGTTGTTTTAGCACAGCTTTGTAGTTTTGAATATATAAGTTGTTCAACTCTGTCTTATCCTGTTTGGGCTGCTATAACAAAATACTATAAACCTGGTGGCTTATAAACAACATGACTTAATTTTTTTAAAGTTCTGGAGGTTGGGAAGTCAAGGCACCAGCAGGATAAGTGTCTGGTGAGGCTAGGTTTTTCTGGTTAATAGATGATGACTTCTGCCTGTGTCCTTACATGGTGGAAGAGACAAGGCAGCTTTCTGGGGCTTCTTTTATAAGGTCACTAATCCCATCTATAAGGGCTAAACCCTCTTGATCTAATTATGTAGAAAGGGTCCCCCAACTCCTAATTCAATCACAGGAGTGATTAGGTTTTGACATATGAATTTGGGGGATTGAGAAATTCAGAACATAGCAGCCTCGTTGGTTAAGTTTACTCCCAAATATTTTATATATTTTTTGCTCTTGTAAATGGAATTGTTTTCTAAATTTCTTTTTCAGATAGTTCATTGTTAGTGTATTGAAATGAAAGTGATTTTCACATGTTTGTAAGCATCCTAGTCTTGTTCCTGATCTTAAAGGAAAAGCTTTCAATCTTTCACCATTAAGTATGAGGATAGTTGTGAGCTTTTCACATGTGACTTTTATTATGTTGAAGTAGTTTTCTTCTATTACTGGTTCACTGAGTGGCTTTTTTTTTAATTATGAAAGGGTGTTGAATTTTGTCAAATACTTTTTCTGCACCAGTTGAGATAATTATGTGGTCTTTTTTCTTAATTCTATTAATGTGATATATTACATTAATCAATGTTCTTATGTTGCCCCATCCTAGCATTTCAGGAATAAATTTTACTTGGTTATAGTCTGTAATCCTTTTAATACACCATTGAATTTTGCTTGCTAGGATTTTGTTCAGGAAGTTTACATCAATAGTCATCATTGATGATTGTCTGTATTTTTTGTTTCTTATAGTGTCATTGGCCTTTTAATCATAGTAATGACTGCCTTACAGAGTGATTTAAGAATGTTACCTCCTCCTCAACTTTTTGTAAGGCATTCAGATTGGAAAAAAGTAGAACTATATCTGTTTGCATATAACATGGGCCCATATATTAACAAATCTCAATGACTAAACTAGCAAAACTACTAGAAAAAAAGAAAGTCATCAAATATTAGAATACAAGATCAATATGCTAGAATCAATTATATTTTATACACTAGCAATAAGCAATCTTAAAATAACATTGAGGAAACAATCCTATGTATAACATAAAAAAATCACCTGACAGTAAATTTAAAGTAAGTGCAAGATTTTTTATATTAAAAACTATGCAAGACTGGAAAAAAAAAAGCCAAAACAAACAAACAAAAAACAAAAAAAGTAAAGAAGAGCTAAATAAATGAAAAGACATCCCATGTTCATAGATCAGAAGACTTATTATTGTTAAGTTGGTAATACTACCCAAATTGATTTACAGATTCAAGGTACACCATATACAAAAATTCACTCAAAATGTATCAGAAACCTAAATGTAATAAGCACTTATAATGCTCTTAGTATTTGAATAAATATTTTTAGAAGAAAACAAACATATAAATGGTTATAACCTTGGATTTGGAAATTGTTTCTTAGATATGAAATCAAAATCACAAGAAAATTTTTTGAAGAACAGAAAATCAAGAAAATGAAAGACTAAGCAAATATAAACCCTTTCTGTGGGAAATTACCCTTAATTCAAACCCACAAGATTCCCACAGATTGAAGGAAAGCTCTCCCTCTCCTGCAAAGAGAGTGAAAGACAACCCATAGAATAGGAGAAAAACTTCGCAAACAATAGATCTAATCAGGGAATTAAATATAGAATATATAAAAAATATTAAAATTCAATAATAAAAAGACAAATAACCCAATAAAAGTAGACAACAATCTAAATAAACATTTTTTCCAAAGAGGGTATTCAAATTGCAAATAAGCACATGGAAAGATGTGCATTACGAAATTTCAAATTAGGAAACTGCAAATCAAAGCTACAGTGAGGTACCCCTTTGAACACACTAGAATGGCTATAATTTAAAATCAGGACAGTAACAATTGTTAGTGAAGATATTAAGAATTGGGACCATCACACATTGCTGGTGGAAATGTAAAATGATGTATCTCCTTTGCAGACAGTTTGTCAGTTCCTCAAAGGAGAAACATAAGTTTCCTATAATCTAGTAACTTCA
The DNA here is from genome assembly GCF_001698545.2 of Rhinopithecus bieti. NCBI lineage: Eukaryota > Metazoa > Chordata > Mammalia > Primates > Cercopithecidae > Rhinopithecus > Rhinopithecus bieti. The sequence continues at coordinate 17,750 of NW_016828274.1, forward strand.
CTCTTACTTACATACTCAAGAGGAATAAAGAATATGCTCACAGAAAAACTTGTTCATGAATATCCATAGTAGCACCATTCACTAAAGCTAAAAACTGGAAACAAACCAATACCTGCCAATTGATAAGTGGATAAATAATATGTGGTATGTACACATAATGGGATACTATTAATCAACAAAAACTAACACAGTGACACATGTAACATGAATAAACCTTGAAAATATTGTGTTAAATAGAATCAGCCACAACATAATTCACATTATATAATTCGATTTACATAAAATTAAAGAGTAGGCAAATCAGAAAAGACAGAAAGTAGATTAGTGGTTGCCTAGGACTGGGTGGTTATGGGGGCAAGAATGAGTAACTGCTATGAGATAAAGACTTTATTTTCAGGATGATAAAAGTTTTCTAAAATCAATCATGGTATGTGTTGCACAATTTGTGAATATACTAAAACATTGAATTGTATAGTGTACATGGGTGAATTGTGTGGTATGTGAATTGCATTTTGATAAAGCTTTTATAAAATTTTTAAATAATTTATATAATATTTACTCCAGTAAATATGGTGTAAGAGGCATTAAATATACCTTATCACGTGAAAAAAATTTGAAAATAGAATATGTGAATTTACTTTTTTCAGACATTAGATATGGGTCAACAAATTACAATATCCTTGGAGATGGAAAAAAAACTGAAGGCACTCCACAATTGCCTTCACTTAGTTCACAAAGTCACATGGAAGAAGATTCCAGGCAGAGCCTGGATGTCTATATGAGTTGAAGTAATGGATTTGGGATCTAGAGAGGCCAAGGGAAATAGAATTTACAGAACAGAACATCGTAATGAAGAGATTTCTTACATAGGGAGAACTCTGAAGTTTTGCGATGAGTTTCCCTTGATTCTTCAGTTGTGTACTCATCAGTGAGTGAATGTGTGGAATCTAGTTAAGGAGGGGAAAGAACCACTTGAAGCAATACTCAAAGGTGGCATATGGCAGACAAAACTACCTATTATTAACCCCCAAAGTGGAGTACCTCATATTTCAAAGTGCGTGAGTTAGAGTAACAAAAGTTTCTTATTTCAGTAATGGGGAAAAAAAAAAATAGCCACAGACTAAATTCTAGCTGTGGTAATTCCAAAGAAAGTTTAAAAAAGCACAAAGAGATCTGTTTCCAAGCATTTAAACTGCACTGCTGAGTAAATGTGAAGAATATCTATAAGAAAAGAAAATCCAGAATGCAAAGTTAAAATTTACATCTGGCATTAAGTTATAAATAATAGGTAGACAAAGACATGGGAAAATAAGGATAAAATAAATGAATCACAATTCACTCCAAAAATGATAACATTAGTAGACAAGTATATTACAACCATTATTATAACTGTATTTCATATGCTGATATTAGAGAAAATATTGATCATGTTACATAGAGACATGTAAGATTAAAAAAAAAACCAAAAGATCCATACTGCACTTCTAGAGATAAACTACAAAACCTGAGATAAAAGTTTTCTAGATGAAATTAATTCAGTGATATAGTTTGGATGTTGTCTCTGCTGAAATCTCATATCAAAATGTAATCCCCAATGTTGGAGGTGGGGTCTGGTGGAAGGTGATTGGATCATGGAAGCAAATTTCACATAAGTGATTTAGTACCATCTCTTTGGTACTGTCCTCAAGATAGTGAGTGAGCTCTCATGAGATCTGGTTATTCAAAAGTGTGTGCTGCCCCCATTCTCTATTTTGCTCCTGCTTTTGCCATGTGATGTGCCTGCTCCCCCTTCACCTTCTGCAATAATTGTAAGTTTCTGGAGGCCTCCCCAGAAGCCAAGCAGATGTCAGCATCATGCTTTCTATAAAGCCTGCTGAACCTTGAGCCAACTGAACCTCTTTTCTTTATAAATTACTTAATCTCATTTACTTATTTATAGTAATGCAAGAACAACCTAATACATGCAGATTAGACATTTTGGAAGAAACAACTAATAAATTTGGTGAAATGATAATAAAACATGTCCAGACAAGTTGGTACATGATGGCCAAATAGGAGCCCACCCATCATCCTCCCTACACAAACACCAAATTAACAACTATCAACACAAAAAAGCACATTCATAAGAATCAAATATCAGTAATGATCCCAGTATCTAGTTTTAACTTCACAGCTTAGAAAGAGGTAGTGAAGGGAATAAAAAAGACATTGTTGAATTGCAGACACCACCTTCCCCTCATTTTCCAGCAGTGGCTACATGGCATGAAGAATGTCTGTGCTTGGAGGAGAAAGAGTATAGTGGTGTAGGACATTGCATTGGAAGTCAGTTCTGCCAGGTCATAGTGGAAAGCAACATTGGACGGAACTCAGCTGAAGCCCATGGAGGAAACATTTAGAACATCCCTAGCCAGAGAGGAATCATGCATCACAGTGGTTGGAACTTGAGTTTCAGCAAACGTCACCACTGCAAGCTAATGTACTCTGGGGTACTAAATAAACTGGAATGGCAGACGAAGCCACAAAAACTGCAGCTCCTAAGTGAGTTCTAGTGCTGTGCTGAGCTTGGAGCCTGTGGAATTGGGGGACATGTGACCTACTGAGATGGCAACCAGGGGATCCAAGGAAGTGCTTGAGCCACTACTTTCTCAACCCCAGGCAGCACAGTTCACAGCTCTGAAAGAGACTTTCTTCCACTTGAGGAGCGAGATGACCACGAAGGACTTTGTCTTGCAACATATATACCAACTTAGCCAAAAAACTTAGGTCATAAGGAAACTCACTGCCTTGAAAAGAGAAGCCCTGTCCTGGCAGAATTTATTACCTAATGACTAAAGAGCCCTTGGGCCCTGAATAATTAGCAGTGGTAGCCAGGTAACACTCGCCATGTCTGGTTATTACTCAGACATGCTGGCTTCAGGACTGATGGAACAAATTCCCAGCTGGAGGTTACAGGGTAAGTTTTCTGCCTGAGAAAAGCAGAGAGAAGAGTAAAGAGGACTTTGTCTTGCAGCTTAGGTGTCAGTTAAGGCATGATTGGGTAGGGTACTAAGTGGGTACTTGGGGTCCTTGATTCCAGGCCTTGGCTATTTGGTGGCCTTTCTGGCCAGGGCAAGAGGGGAGCCTAATTCCCTGAAGGGTGACTCCAAAAACTGGCAGCATTCACCACAGCCTGACTGAAGACTCCTTCAGCCTTGAGTGAACATTGGTGGTGGCCTGGGACTACTCCCAACAAACCTGTGGTGGTGGTGTTCATGGCAAGAGATTCCTCTGCTTGTAGAAATGGACGGGAAGAGGGGAAAGGACTGTCTTATGGCTTCTATGTCATCTTAGGCACAGTAGAATAGAGCACCAGGTAGATTCCTAAGATTTCCAACTCCAGGCCCTGGCTTGTGGACAGAATCTCTAGCCCTGCCTAGGTTCAGAAAGAACTCACAACCTTGAAGGAAAGGGGATAAGCTTGGCTGGCTTTGCCACCTGCTGACTGTAGAGGCCAAGGGCCTTGAACGAACAGAGGCAGTAGCCAGGTTGTTGATACAGTGTGCCCTGGGTGAGACCCAGTGCAGTGCACTGCTGGCATCAGGTTTGACCCAGTGCAGTCCCAGTTATGGTGGCCACAGGGGTGCATGGCTACACCTCCCCAAACTCCAAGGAGTTCAGCACAGAGAAAGAGACACCATTTGTTTGGATGAAAGCAGGGGAACAGAACAAAACTCTCTACATGGTTAATTCAGAGAATTCTTCTGAATCATACCCAAGACAAACTAGGCAGCAAGAACACCTATGAATCTGCAAGAGCTGCAGTGTTACTTGGCTCTGGTTGCCCACTAATGCAGACATGGTTGCATAGCTGCAGTGACCAAAGACTTAGATCATAACACCCAAGTCCCTTCAAACACGTGTAAAGCCTTCCTTCCTCCAAAACAAATTCCAGGTACAAACAGGCCCACATTGTGAAGACTACATTAAATAATTAACTCTTCAATGCCCAGCAACCAGTGAACATCCGCAAGCATCAAGAAGATCCGGGAAAATATGATCTCATGAACTGAAGTAAATAAGTGACCAGAGACAGAGGTATGTAAATTTTCAGGCAGAGAATTCAAAATAGCTGTTTGTTAGAAACTCAAGGAAACAAACGATAATACACAGAAAAAATTCAGAATGATATCAGATAAACTTAACAAAAGACTGAAAGAATTAAAAGAATCAAGGAGAAACTCTTGAGTTGAAAAAATGTAATTCACATACTGAAGAATGAGTTACAGATTCTTAATAGCAGAACAGATTAGATCAAGCAGAAAAAAAATAGTGAGTTCGAAGGCTATTTGAAAATACACAGAGAAGACAAAAGAATAAACAATAAAAAAAGTAGCATGCCTACAAGATCTAGAAAGCAGTTTCAAAAAAGCAAATCTAAGAGTTATTGACCTTAAGGAGAAGGTAGAGAGAGAGAAAAGGACATAACATTTATTCGAAGGGATAATAACACAGTACTTTCCAAACCTAGAGAGAGATAGCAATATTTAAGGGCAGAGTTGGAACAAGATGGGAGAATAGAAAGCTCCATCAATCATAGCCCACCCACAAGGACATCAAGTTAACAACTTTCTACAAAGAAAAAGCACCTTATAAGAACCCCGAATCAGGTAAGGACTCATAGTACCTGGTTTTAACATCATATTGCTGAAGGAAGCACTAAAGAGATAGAAATAAACAGTCATGAACTGCTGATGCCACTCCTTCCCCACCCCTGGCAGTGGTGGCCTGGTGCAGAGAGCTTCTCTGAGTGCTGAGGGACAGAGAAGACAGCAATTGTGAGGCATTAAACTCAGTCTCATTCTGTTAGAGCAGAAAAAAGGACCAGACTAAACTCAGCTAATGCCCATGCACAGAAGGAACATTTAAACCAGCCCTAAACAGAGATAAATCACCTATCCAAGCAGTCTGAACTCACGTGCCCATAAACCTCCTCATAGAGGACCAAAGGACTCATGTTCTCTAAGTGAACTCAAAAGGAAGTCTAGGCCATAGGGACTGCAAATTTTAGTTGAATCCTAGGGCTAAGCTAGATCCAGAGACAGTGGACTGGTAGGGCATATGACATGCTGAGACACAGCTGGGGCAACCAAGGGGTGCTGGCATCACCCCTCCTCTAACCCTAGGCTGCACAGCTCACGGCTCCAAAAGAGACCCATCTATTCTGCTAGAGGAGAGGAAAGGACAGAGTGGGGAGGACTTTGACTTGCATCTTGGATACCAGCTCAGCCACAGCAGGATATGGCACTGGTCAGGATCATGAGGCCCCCTGTATTAGGGTTCTCTATAGAAACATAATATATACATATACATATATATATATTTTG
>NW_016828274.1:24267-25385 GCF_001698545.2 Rhinopithecus bieti
TATATATATAAATTCACACCACCACAAGGTCCCACAATAGGCTGTCTGCAGACACTGAGGAGCAAGGGCAACCAATCCTAGTTCCAAAACTGAAGAACTTGGTGTCTGATGTTCGAGGGCAGGAAGAATCCAGCATGGGAGAAAGATGTAGGGTGGGAGGCTAGGACAGTCTCTGTTTTCACATTTTTCTGTCTGCTTATATTCTAGCCATGCTGGCAGCTGATTAGATTGTGCCCACCCAGATTAGGGGTGGGTCTGCCTTTCCCAGCCCACTAACTCAATGGCTAATCTCCTTTGGCAACACCCTCACAGACACACCCAGGATCAATACTTTGTATCTTTCAGTCCAATAGAGTTGGCACTCAGTATTAACCAACACACCTCTATTCCAGGCCCTAGCTCCCAGAAAACATTTCTAGACAAACCCTGGTCCAAAAGTGAAATCACTGCCTGGAAGGAAAGAACCCAGTACTAGCAGCATTCATCGTCTGCTACCTGAAGAGCCCCTGACCTCAAATAACCAGCAGTGATACCCATGTAATACATTGAAGGCCTTGGGTGAGCCTCTGAAACTTGCTGGTTTGAGGTACAAACCCCACCATAGGAAGGTAGGGCACCAAGGAAGCTCTTAGGGTCTCTGACTTTAGGATTTGACCCTTGAATGGCATTTCTGGGCAAGGTCTGGACCAGACGAGAGGCCACTGCCCTGAAGGATGAGTCCCAGGCCAGGCAGCATTCACCTCAAGCTGCCTTAAGAGACCTTGGGCCTTAATGGAACATCAGTGGTAGACTGGAAGTACTCCTTGTGGACAGGGGTGTCAGTGGCTCCTGGTTAAGGCTACCCTTAACCTGTACACAGAGGAGACAAAATACACAGTCAGACGAGAAAAAAGAAAAAAAAAGGAAAAAATGAAGCACACCAACAGGATCTAGAAAATTGTCTCAAAGGGGCCAATCTAAGAGTTGGCACTAAAGAGAAGGTAGAAAAAAAGAAATGAGTGGAAAGTTTATTTAAAAAAGATAATAAGAGAGAACTTCCCCAACCTAGACAAAGATATCAATAATCAAGTACAAGAGGTAAAACACCAAGCATATTTAACCCAAACAAGACTGCCTGA
>NW_016828275.1:0-1750 GCF_001698545.2 Rhinopithecus bieti
AAATAAATATAATTGTTGTAATATTTTCAGTGCTGTATAGAATTCTCTCTAAAAAAAACCCTAAGGTTAATTATAATGTAATTATTATATAATAAAGGTTATATTTCAAAACTTATATGCTAACTTTAGAACTTTATTTCTCTCCGTAGAATAATTTTTACAAATGTGCTGGATTCTAAAAGATTATTTATATCAGATCAATCATGGGTTAAAAAGTAAGCTTTGTAGAACGCCTGGTAATAAAACAACTTTTTTTATTTTTTACTATTTTGAGACGGAGTCTCGCTCTGTAGCCCAGGCTAGAATGCAGTGGCAAGTTCTCGGCTCACTGCAAGCTCCACCTCCACGTTCAAGTGATTCTCCTGTCTCAGCCTCCCGTGTAGCTGGGATTACAGGCACTCGCCACCATGCCTGGTTAACTTTTGTATTTTTAGTAGAGACGAGGTTTCACCATACTGGTCAGGCTGGTCTTGAACTCCTGACCTCAGGTGACCCACTAGCCTCAGCCTTCCAAAGTGATGGGATTACAGATGTGAGCTACCGCGTGGGCTTTTTTTACATTTTTAATAGGAAATTCGTTTTACAGTATGAATTTTGGGTGCCAGAAGTATATTTGTCCATCTTAACTGTAGCTAAAATACAATATTCAGCTTTTTCCTCACTAAGAACTCATGGGTTCTATGATAATGTACTTTTTGTCCCATTTTTTATGGTATCAAATGAATAACAGTGGCAAAAGCAATTATTTTATTTGTGTATTTATTTATTTATTTATTTTTGAGACACAGTCTCACTGTCACCCAGGCTGGAGTGCAGTGGCGCAATCTCGGCTCCCTGCAACCTCTGTCTCTTGGGTTCAAGCGATTTTCATGCCTCAGCCTCCTGAGCAGCTGGGATTAAAGGTGTGCACCACTACACCCAGCTAATTTTTGTATTTTTAGGAGAGATGGGGTGTCACCATGTTGGCCAGGCTGGTCTCGAACCCCTGACCTCAGGCGATCCACCCGCCTCAGCCTCCCAAAGTGCTGGGATTACAGGCATGAGTCACCGTGCCTGGCCCAAAACCAATTATTGCATTCTTTTATGTTGTCATGTTTTCTTTAATATGATTTCCTTAATTAATTGCTGTTAGTATAGTAAATTTAAAAAAATTACAAATCTATAAACTCTTAAAAGTAGTGGAGCTTTAGAGATCGTTGTGTAACTCAACCAATTTAACAAATGATAGCCCTGAGCCTCAGTGATATTAAATGCCTTGCCTGAAATAGTAACAGAACCCGAAGTAGAGCTTAGGACTCCTTATTTCCGGTTTAGTCCTTTCGCTCTACTCCCATATCAGTCGAAATATGTATTTAGTAGTTCATGTAAAATATTGAAGTTTTAGGTGATATGATGGGTACAGTAAAACATAAGCTATTTCCTGTGTTCAGGGAGTTTGATCTGTAGCTGAGCAGTTCATAAACTATTTAGACAAATAATAGTATTCATTGGTAGGATTTAATAACTTTTGTACAATACAGAAATTGGGAATTACAGCTACGTTTTTGTTTATTTTTGGACCTACAACAAAACAAAAAAAGCTTGAGAAATAAATACACAAACACATACCAATGCCCCATACCAAGCTATATTGGAGTCTGATGCAAAAGTGAAAATAAAGATGGATACAGACTGTCTTTATTTAAAATTTTGGTATTTTTTTCATCGTGGGTTTTTTTTTTTTTTTTTTTTTTTTTTTTTTTTTTTTTTT
>NW_016828275.1:2000-37714 GCF_001698545.2 Rhinopithecus bieti
TTTTTTTTTTTTTTTTTTTTTTTTTTTTTTTTTGAGACAGTCTGACTCTGCCACACAGGTTGGAGTACAGTGGCACAATCTCGGCCCACTGCAACCTCCACCTCCCGGGTTCAAGCTATTCTTCTGGCTCATCCTCCTGAGTAGCTGGGACTACAAGCATGCGCCACCATGCCCAGCTAATTGCTTTTGTATTTTTAGTAGAGACAGGGTTTCACCATGTTGGCCAGGCTGGTGTCGAACTTCTGACCTCATGATCTGCCCACCTCGGCCTCCGGAAGTGCTGGGATTACAGGTGTGAGCCACCACGCCACGCCTGGCCCATCGTGGATTTGTTTTATTAACCAGAGTCCATGCTGTATTCATATTTCCTTAGTTTTTACATAATGTCCTTTTCTGTTCCAGACTACATTACCTTTAGTTGTTATGCCACATAGTGGTTTTTGCATTAATATTTATTTTTTATTTTATTTTTATTTTTAGTTTTTTTAGACAGAGTCTTGCTCTGTTGCCCAGGCTGGAGTGCAGTGGCGCAATTTTGGCTCACTGCAAGCTCTGCCTCCCCTGGGTTCAAGCCATTCTCCTGCCTCAGCCTCCCCAGTAGCTTGGACTACAGGCGCCTGCCACCACGCCCAGCTAATTTTTTGTATTTTTAATAGAGATGGGGTTTCACTGTGTTAGCCAGGATGGTCTCGATATCCTGACCTCATGATCCGCCCGCCTGAACCTCCCAAAGTGCTGGGATTACAGGCATGAGCCACAATATTGATTTTTAAAGCATTATATTAAAATATTATTTATCTTGATTACTGAGATTTGCACCTGAAATGAATGTGTAACTTGACTTCCTCTAGTCCTGACTTGGGTGCACATGTGCATGCAGAGACAGAGTACTTTATTTTATTTTTGAGAGAGATTTCTGTAAATGCTCTTATCCAAAAACAGAAAAGCCCTTAAGTCCCAATGGGCAAATTGCTAAAATGTGGGGGGAAGAAAAGTGATTCTGGTATACAATGCAAAGTAGGAGCATATTTCATAAATAACTCAGGTATGTTAACTAGTATTTATGGATGAAGCCATGAATTTCTGATTGTAAATATCCAAAGTTCCATAGTGTACATATTATCTGAGCTCTCAGATCAGGCTTCATACCAGTGCAATAAAATGAACACATAAACCTGACAAGCCAGAAGCCAGAGATGGGTCTGCCCTTAATCATACCACATCTAGTAGCATTCTACTTTTACTTTTAAGATTGTTATTCAGTTCTTAAAACAAATAAATGTAAAGTTTGTGTTTAATCTTCCCCAGAATATTTCATCATTTTGCAACTGAAATGCAGGATAATTATTTCCAACAGATGTTATTTACTGACATAATTTCTGCACCAGACGATAACATTTAACACTCAGTGTAATGTTTTGATGTTCTCTCATGCCCTGATACATTTGGACTTATTACCAAATCATTACTACAAGGCTGGAAGTTTCAATAATTTACAAAAGTCATTACGTCTGGAAAGGTAGTAACTCTGCCAAAGAGATGAGTTAAATGTCCCAAATACATCCCATATTCTTCAGTCCTCCCATCTGAGTTTCTCTTATACCCATTTTTCTTATATGTAAAAGCAGAGCAATATTTTGAAAAAATTTTAAAAGAAAGGCTCTATTTCATCACATGGCCCCATTTTTTTTTTCTGTTTATATATCTTGTACATGGATACAATTTAATCATGTAACCATGACCATTAAATTATTAGCTGATTGCCTTTGATGTTAAGATTGGACTTTTGCTTTCTCTTTGTATGCATAGTGGTTTGATATCATCTCTCTGCTGGCACTAAGTTTTCACAGAATAGTAACATTTAGAGTTTATAATCTATAGATCTCTGGAGAGATTTGCTTAGTAGAACAATACATGTCAAGATTCTTTGCCCAAGCTTGTCTGCTCTGTGCAAAATGTACAATGTATATTTTGCTTGCATATTTTTACGCTAATAAATGGCTCTGTAAAGAAAGGTATATTTAAGAACAAATTTTAAAAATTGTACTGAGTTTTACAAAAAAGCTATGACTCCCTACCTTGGAAATCTTGTTTTTTTTCTTTTCTTTTCTTCTGTTTTCAAAGTATGAACTCTCCTTTGTTAGCTCTGTATGAGGAATGAACCATTTTCTCAAAGTTCCATGAATGAAGACTCTTGTCTTATAGAGAGGCTAAATTCTTGTGTTAGAAAGAATTCTTTATCATAAAGACATGTGAAATGATAAATGCATATTTGGAAATAAAACATCTTATAGGGCTTCTACTTAAAAATGCCAGTGTGCTCATACTTGTATTTTCTCCCTCTTCAAAGCCACCTAATGTGCATTAAGAAAAGCCAAAATATGTTAATTCACAAGGACAAAGAGAGCCAGAGAAAAGGCAACAGTGGAAAAATCTTTTAACATTACTGAAGCAAGGAAGCAGATGGTAATTAATTTATCAGAGCAGAAGAAATTTCCACCTAGCCTGCAGAGGACATTATCACCAAGAAATGAGTCAGCATGCTCCTTGGAACTTTACCTAGGGACACTGGAACTGCTAAAGGCTGTGGTGAGGCACGGGCTGAAGAGAGAGGCTTTGCCAGGAAGGCTGCACAACAGATGTACATCAGGTCTTCTCCCCAACTCATCCTGCCTGGAGGATACTGGAACTCTTTTCTCCAGAGAAATGCAGAAACACCAGTTGAAGGCTAAAGTGAGATCCAAGGATAAATAGTGAAAAACCTCAGTTGTAAATGTTAAGAATAAAAAGTCAAGAATCACGCAGCATTTTAGGAAAGCCTCAAATTGACACCTGGAGGAAACAGGATTTTTCATGAAGCAGAAGAAAACGTAAGAAAAAAAATCTCTAATATATAAAAATATATGAGGAATATGCCCATGAAAGCAGAAATCTCTAAAAAAGAAACAGAGACTAAGACAATGCTTGAAAATTAAAAATGCGGTAAGCAATGGAAGAAAAAAAAACGGGAAAAAAGGATTGGGACATAAATAATGAATGAAATCTTCTAGTAAGTAGGAAAAAAGAGAACATAAATAGAAAGCAGAATTATAAGATCAATATGAGAAGTTCATTGTCTCCAATTTAAGGAATTCCTGGGAAGTAAGAGGAAACAATGAGAAAATTATCAGGTATAATGAAGAAAAATTCTCTCTAGATCAGAAAAGAATACAACAAACCAAATTAAATGGGCCCACCAAGCACCTAGCCCAACGAATGAAAAATAGATTAACCGAACACATCACAACATTTCAAAACACCAGGAATAAAACATAATTTTCTTAAACTTCAAGAGAAAATGAGGCATTCATACCCAAAAGAAAGAGTATCAGAATGACTTTTGACTTTTTGCTAACATTGGATAAAAGAAAATTTAAAAATTTGGAGAAAAGTGGTTTTAGCCAACAGTTTTATGCCCAGGCATAGTATCAATAACATGTAATTAAAGAAAAACAAATGTGGAAGTACTTCCAAAATAAACCACCCACGTCTTTGAAAATGTTATTAAAGAATAGGCTCCAGCAAAACAAAGGAATAAGCCAAGAAAGATACATATATGGGATTTGTGAAATCAAGGTCCTGACAGAAAAATGATAAAGAGAGTTGACAGAATGACACTTGTATAGAGCAATAAGTATCTATTAGAGCAGGAAGGTAAAGAGCTGCAGGAGAGAATTATCGAATAGCCAAATAGAGTTGCTAGAATAGTTATTATATATGAGATTTGCAAAATTTATTGAATCATTTGACAGATCCATTGACTTATTGGGAGAAAGTGAAGTTTGTAGAAACTAAGCAAATGAACAAACAGTAGCTTTATTAATTGTAAGACAAAACAAAATATACGTGAGAAAGGAATGGTAATAATAGGATGCTGTTTAGCTCAGCAGTGAGCAGTATTTCATTCTTATAGTGATATAATGGTGACTGTTTAACCAAAAGTTGTTACATAACTATACTGAGAGGATTAGAAGGGAAGTGTGCATGTATGCTAGATTCACTACCATGACAGAAAATCTACAACAATATCTGAGGTTGGGTTCCCTGTAAGAAACACTGTGCAGGAAGTTTACTGAGAAGTATCTGTCTTGAAGGTCAACACCTGTGGAGGAAGAAGGGAGCAGGATAGGGCAGGGGGAGGAGCTGAATTATGATGTTGATGCAGTTACAACAAAAATCTCCCTCTAGAGCTGGATGGCCCCCCAGAGTGGTACTGCCTGAAATCAAAGTGTTTGCGCCTTTATACCCCTTTATACTCCAATAAAGTCATTGGAGCTGAGCAAGGAAGATGTTATAGACTGGATGTTTGTGTTTCCCCAAAACTCTTATGTTGAAGCCCTTAATCCACAATATGGTATTTGAAGGTGGGGACTTTGGGAGATAATCTGGGTTACATGAGTTTATCGGGGTGGGGATCTTTTGATGGGATTGAAGCCCTTATAAAAAACAGACATGAGAGCTCTCTCTGTCCATCATGTGAGGACACAGCAAGAAGGTGACCATCTGCAAGCCAGGGAGAAAGTCCTCACCAGGGGCTGAATCTCCAGTCTGCCATCACCTTGATCTTGGACAGTGAGAAACAAATATCGGTTGTCTAAACTACCCAGTTTATTGTATTTTGTCATGGTGTGTGCTAATGCATGAGGGGTCATAACTAAGACAGGAGGGATCATGATCTTAGACAAGGTGGCCCTTTACGATTGAAGGCTATTTTAACGAAACTGATAAAAATAGAAATAAAAGCATATTATTTAGAAACATGTAGGTAAGTGGCACAGGAAACAGCAAACACATTTAGAACTGGCAGAGGAAGGTGGGAATAGTGGACAAGAACAGATTCTTTTTGTTATGAGCCATTCACCATTACTTGATTTTAGCTATGTGCACCTATAACATTGATAGAATTAACAGTTACTTTAAAATTAACAATTCAACTGCATCCACTTATGGAAGCAAAGTGTTAAATATAATGCCATTTTTGGTGATGGCATATACAGCTAGGTGTACCAATCTTCGACACTGACAAATGTTCAAAGAAGAGGCCAGGCTCAGTGGTTCAGGCTGGGCATGGTGGCTTACACGTGTAATCCCAGCACTTTGGAAGGCCAAGGCAGGTGAACCACCTGAGGTCAGGAGTTCGAGACCAGCTTGGCCAACATGGTGAAACGCTGTCTCTACTAAAAATACAAAAATTAGCCAGGCGTGGTAGCACGTGCCTGTAATCCCAGCTACTTGGAAGGCTGAGGCAAGAGAATCACTTGAACCCGGGAAGCGGAGGTTGCAGTGATTAGTGATCACACCACTACACTCCAGCCTGGGCGCCAGAGTAAGACTCCGTCTCAAATAAACCAAAACAACAACAACAAAAAAACCAACAGAAAAAACAAAACAAAGAATAGTTACAAAAATAACAATAATGGTAATAAATTGAACTCTTACTATGTGCCAAACACTGTGCCAAATGATTTTTAATACTTACACCTATTTTATTTTAATCAACAAATAATGTATACCTAGATGGGGTACAGTGTGATGTGTTGATGCATATTTAAATTGTGGAATAATTCAATCAAACTAAGGAAGTTATCCATCACCTCACATACTTATTTTTTGTGGTGAGAACATTTAAAATTTATTTATTTATTTATTTTCAGACAGAGTCTTGCTCTATTGCCAGGCTGGAGTGCAGTAGCATCATCTCAGCTCACTGCAACCTCCACCTCCTGGGTTCAAGCAATTCTTCTGCCTCGGCCTCCCAAGTAGCTGGGACTACAGGTGTGTGCCACCATGCCCAGCTAATTTTTGTATTTTTAGTAGTGATGGGGTTTCACCATTTTGCCCGGGTTGGTCTCGAACTCCTGACTTTAGGTTATCCACCTGTCTTGGCCTCCTAGAGTGCTAGGATTCCAGGCGTGAACCACCACACCTGCTGCCTCTGGCACTATAAGGTGAGTGTCATAATGTTAACCTGCCTCACTGAGCCCTTGGGCAGAGGAAGTAAATTCAGACACATAAAGCAAAGAGACCTTTGTAGGTGCCTAGTACTTATTAGCCATTATTATATATTAGTCTGAAAAAGCAGATTGCAATGAATCAAGTGCTCTCCAGCTGCTTCTAGAGAGTGAAGCTCCATTATTTCATTTAAATACTGTTAATTTCCTACACTTCAATTCATCTTTTCACTTTCATTTTCTTTTCTTTTTGTGTACACACCTTACGCTTTTATCAGGCATTTCATTCAATTATGTATTTTCTCTGTGCTTGGCTTCTTCCACTACCAATTCCTCCCAAACGCACACATCGAACAACTTCCTTACTCAGCGATAATGGGATTGGGTATCATGTCAGTTTCCTCTGCTGCCTTACTTTTGGAAGAGAAAGCAAGATTAATAAATTATAATCATTTGTACATGTTTATTTTATTTTGCTAAATGGCAGCATCTTCATAACCTTTTCAGGTTTATGTCAGTAATGTGTTCCCGAGGTCTAAATGATGATGTTTACACAGTTTGGTCTATTATAGGCTTTCACTTACCATTGCAAAATCTCGGTTTGCAATGCTTAACCCTACATTTTCTGCCTAAGGAGATTAGGGAGTTAGAATGGGTTTGTCATATTTGGCCAGATGTGTCTGTTTTCTTGGTCTATCTCAAGAAATGGAAATTATACTTTCCCTGCCTTTGGTCTACTTAAAGTGTCACAGAAGAACAAATTGTACTGTGAGTTTGAAATGGCACAGAGTGTGCATGAATCTGGTGGCACTTGAGGAACAGAAGCTGTTAGAGTAACTGACACCTGCTGTTGTTGATTAGCATCCTTCCCATAAGCTGTAGAATTGATGCACTCTTTGGGAATACGCTAACTGCTTACTGGCTTTACTTTAGTTTCTTAGTTGGAATCAATGGATGATTTTAAGACTGAAAAAGAAATGCTTGGGTATGTAGCTGGGGATTGTGATCAGATCAGCTCCCAGCTTATCCATTTTAAATCTCCATTTAGCCAAAGCTAAACACATTTTGGATTAGCTGCCTCTTGAGGTTATCTTGGTCCCTGCTGCCTTCCATTAGTATTGACTGTACTTTAAAAAAAAAAAAATCTAGTGTCGATTTAGATTGAGGTCTGTGCAGTAAAAAAGGATCACCTTTCCACGTAGGGAAAGAGATTAAGCATCTGGATCATAGAGCTATTTATTAAAAGGGACGATTTCTGCCTAAAGCCACATGAACTTATGACTATCAGCGTAAGTAACGAGACTGCTGACTTGGGAAATTGGAGTCTTTTGCCATTCATTGACTGATTGAGTTGAGCATAAAACTGAAATGATTTTATGGACCATTCTTTTTGGCAATGTCAATCCTAAATCTGATATGAAATGGGGCTGCCATTACAATTGTTGTGAAATATAACTATTTGAGTACTTTGAGGGATTTTGCTTTTCATTTTATTTTTTTTACCAGTGGAGTAGATTCAAATGGTGTAGATTATAAGAGAAGTTAAAAGACTTTCAATATTTATTCTAAGATGATTTGCTTTTTATTTTTTTATAATTATCATAGACATTTGAATGTTTATTTTGCAGTATTTCTTCATCAATGAACCTCTTTTAAAAAATAAATTCCAGACCTTAGACAACTAACTTAATGGGCTGGGAGAAGTTATTTAAACTTTAGGAACTAGCTACTGTGCAATTCAAGTGAAGGAAACAATGCCAATAATTCATTAGATTGCTAGTGAAACTAAGTTCATTCTACAGAGATAATAAAACCTGGAGTATAAATCCTCAGGTATTTGAAGGTCATCATATACTTGTAGAATGGGAAGAATGTCCTTTGTAAAATTCTACAACTATTTATAAGTAGCAGCTCTTTTTGGGGGGAAAATCTTGCTACCTTTTTTTCATGATCTTTTATCAGGTAAATGCCTTGAGGATAAATCAGGGCTTCTGAATAATGCTTGCTCACCTAAAACAGGGTGAAAAATGGTAGGTTCCAAGCCTCAACCTACCATTTGTGGCAACTCCGTAAGAAACATGTCTCTGAATATGTCAGCAGTAGCACTCAAGGATGCTCTGTGTTATCTAATTGCTCTTGTACCTTTTTCTGACTTTAGGATAAGCAGTGGGTATGCCTAGGATGGCACGTCCCTACTGACTGCTAAAGCATGAAATGGTTGCAGTTGTGGTTCCTGCTGTCTATCCTTTCCCTCACACCATCCCCTTTCCAGAAGCAGTAGTACTCCACCCTGGTTCTAAAAAGGAATGAAGGGCCTGGTAATCATAACTCATAAAGCATGACACAGTCTTCCTCCATCTCTTCTTTTCTCCTATTTTAATTAAAATTGAATTCATGCCTCTCAAATGAGTGGATTCACAGGGTGACAATATCTTTCAGATTTTAAGGGCCATATGGGAGGTCAATATTATGCATTGTCTTATCTCCAGTATAACATGGTGGCTGTTTTGACAGGCTTCAGTCAAAATGTGAAGTTCCTCATCACCAAACATTCTAGAAAATGTTCCTGCACCCCTCAACTCCACTCTCTCCCTGGGTCACTGTTGTCTTTCTCTTCATCCTGTGTTCATCAAAAAGGAAAGATAAGGGATGGAGTGTCTACTGCAAACATTATTGGAGTTTTTAAATGCAATATTTTATTTCTAACTTAAATGACTCCAAGATCAAATCAAATTTGCCTAATCCCAATCCCTCCATTGCCATAACAGCTACATTAAAATATTATATGCTTGCCCCTAGCACCTACTAAGTGCTCAATAAACATTTACTGAAAGAAAATAAATTTGATTTAGACACTTGAAAGTTTTTTTCTGAAAAAGAGAGTCCACATATTCTGTTGTCATAGAGACTCAAAAATCCAATCTTATTTCGTGATGAGCCTCAGTTGTCATAGTTCTCCTTTTCTTCTCCTTCACAAGACAGTAATTGAGTTTCAGGATGTGGGATTGCTACTAAATATTCGCTTGCAATTTGCATCGAAATGTCAAATACATTATTTGGGAATATGCCAGATAACTTAGGAAAGTGTTTAATTTAAAAACCTGCCTGAGGGGAAAAGTAGTCTATATCAAATGAAACAGGGAGCACTTGTAGAACTTTTAGAAGTCAGCTGGACAAATGGGATGCTCAGAACTTCAAGAAAGGGCAGGGAAGAATCTTCATCCTAGATGGGGACTTGTTGAAGCATTTTAAAATATTTCACATTTAAATGCCCGAGCTCTGGCTAAACATTAAAATCAAATTTTGAGGCTATTAAATTTTATGTCTGTATTAGTTTGCTCGGGCTGTCATAACAAAATACCACAGACTGGATAGTTTAAGTCAGAGAAATCTATTTCCTCACTGTTTTAGAGGCTAGACGTCCAAGATCAAGGTGTTACAGGGTTGGTTTCTTCTGAGGACCACAAGGGAAGGATCTGTTCCAGGCCTCAGAGCTTGGCTTACAGAGAGCCACCTTCTCTCTGGGTCCTCACGGGGTCTTTCTTCTGGGTACCTGTGTCTCTTGAGTGTCCAAATTTTCTTTTCTTACGTGGACACTGGTCAGACTGGATTAAGGCCCACTATCAGGACGTCATTTTAACTTAATCACCTCATTAAAGGCCATATCTCCAAATATAGTCACATTCTGAGGTATCTGGGGATTAGGGCTTCAACATATGAGTTTGGGGAAGAAACAAGAGAATGGCCCATAACAATGTCAAAGTGAGAATTTGACTTGCAAACTGATGACATAGGCAGTAAGTAAGCACTGAGTGCCCACTATGCTGTTTTGATCCACTGAGGGTGGAATGATACTCACATACAGCATGTCTCTCATAGGGAGGTCCATAGAGTCACATGGCCATTGTCTTAGATGAAATGGACAGGGAT
Source organism: Rhinopithecus bieti (assembly GCF_001698545.2). Lineage (NCBI taxonomy): Eukaryota > Metazoa > Chordata > Mammalia > Primates > Cercopithecidae > Rhinopithecus > Rhinopithecus bieti. The sequence goes on from NW_016828275.1 coordinate 11,921, forward strand.
ATTCACAAACCCAGTACTCTCAACCACTGGCCATTTCCAGCATTACCCTGGGGGCTCTCCCCTCCTATGAATTTTCAGTACCCGTCAGCTTCTGTGTTGCTGGCTCTGCCTGATGCTGCATGTGAAAATCTTGGGGTACACATTCTTTAAATGTTAGTAACTTGTTTTTACAATGATTCATATCTCAGTTCTCAACAGGCCAGTTCGTGTTATACCTGATATCTGGATGTCCAGGCAGAAGAACTAGGTTTGAGAACCAGCCCCATCAGATACAGATGCTGCAGCTTGAGCAAGGCACTAAGTATCTCTGAAATCACAGTTCTCTCATCTGTAAAGAAGAGAAAAGAGGATGGCCAAGTAGTGTAGGGAAGTATCATAGTCCATCCAGGCTGCTGTCACAAAATGTCATAGATGGGTTATAAACAACAGATATTTATTTCTCACAGTTCTGGGTACTGGAAAATCCAAGCTCAAGGTGCTGGCAGATCCGGTATCTGGTTAGGGCCTGCTTCCTGATATGCAGTTAGCTGTCTTCATTTTGTGTCCTCACCTGGTGCAGAGCAGAGAGACGGAAAGCAAGCTCTTTAGTGCCTCTTTTTATGTCAGCACTAATCCCATTTAGGAAATCTCCATCGTCATGGCCTAATCACCTCTCAAAGGCCCCACCACCCAGTAGCATCATATGGGGGAATAGATGTCAACATATGAATCATCTAGTTTCCTGGTTCATAGTTGCTGTCTTCCTAACGTGTTCTCAGGTGGTGAAAGGGGCAAGGAAGCCCTCTGGGGTCTTTTTGTTTTTAAGAGACTGGGTTTCACTCTGTTGCCCAGGCTATAATGCAGTGGCATGATCACAACTCATTGTAGCCTTGACCTCCCAGGCTCAGATTATCCTCCCATCTCAGCCTCCCAAGTAGCTGGGACTACAGACATGTACCAATATGCCCAGTTAATGTTTGTATTTTTGTAGAGATGGGGTTTTACCATGTGGCCCAGACTGATCTCAAATTCCTGGGCTCAAGGGATGCTCCCACCTTGGCCTCCCAAAGTGCTAAAATTGTAAGTGTGAGCCACTGCTCCTGGCCAAGTGTCTCTCTTATAAGTGCACTAACCCATTCATGAGGGTTCCACTCTCATAATTTAATCACCTCCCAAATGTCCCACCTCCTTGTACCGTGACCTGGTAGGGTTAAGATTTCAACATATGAATTTGAGGAGGGACATAAACATTTGGTTCATTGCAGGGGTACTCAATGAGGTAATATGGATGAAGTGCAATTATGCAATAAGGCTCAATTAAAGTACAGTTGTCCCTTGATATCCATAGGGGATTGGTTCCAAGCGTCCCCTTGGGTACTAAAATTTACAAATTTTCAGGTCCCTTATATAAAATGGCCTGGTATTTTCATATGACTCTGCATATCCTCCCATATATTTTAAATCATCTCTAGATTACTTATAATACCCAATACAATGTAAATGCTATGTAAGTAGTTTTATACTGTGTTGGTCTTTTTTACTTATTTTTATTGTTGTATTGTTACTTTTTATGGATTTTAAAATAATATTTTCAATCTACAGTTGGTCGAATCTGTGGATGTGGAACCCATGGATGTGGAGGCCTGACTATAAATTTTAATGATGTTTCTTGCAATTTTACGGTTGAATTTGAACCAAACTACTCCTTCCCTTCATACCCACCTCCCCTTCACACACACACATGATGAGAAATAACACACAAAGGCACAGAAACAACCAACATACACAATTCCTTTCATTTACTTAAAGCCTTGAGATTATGGAAGAAGGCCCAAAATGAAGTTCCTAAACAAAGCCGGGAGGGGCGACCTCCTGGCCTAAATAGTCCTGGCACATCTCAGGAGTGAAATTGGAGGGGATGGGGTGTTGTCCTTCGCGACATTTGATTATATCGGGCTTATGTGTGTCAGTCAGTGCTTCTCAGTCCCCCAGGCTCACTGGGCAGGCTTGAACTTTGACTGGGTCCCCACGAGGCCAGGTGTGTAGTTCACAGACTGGAGTCAGATGATGTGGGTTCACATCCCGACTCTTGCCATTTTCTAGCTGCAGGCACTGGGCAAGTTAGTTAACCCCTGTCAGCCTCAATTTTCTCATCTGTTAAATGAGAATACAAATAGCATCTACCCAAAAGGTTGTAATGAAGATTACCTGCATTAATCTACATGAGTATAGAGTGTTTATATAGCACCAGGCTAAGCTTATTAAGGTAAGCTTTTGATAAAGTAATGTTAACTATTAATGTCATCGCTGGAGTAAGTACTCACACCATCAGTATTCCTTTTCTCTGATCACTCTCTCCTTGTCTTACCTCTACCCAACATGCATATCAAATAAATGTATATTAATCAGTGGAAGTTGTTTCAACATGTTCAAATGGTCTGGAAATGCTTCTGTTCTCTTTTGTTCCTTTTATGTATGGGTGATCAGATACCCAAGGAGTATCAGGAGTCAGTTGGGAAATGGAAGAAGAAAGAGACAGGATTGTGGTAGAAGGATCATTGGTTTGAGTGTCTAGGACTTTGAGGAAGAGAGGCAACTGAGTGTACTGACCAGTTTACCTCCTCTGGAGCCAGACTGAATGTAAATCCCTTCTCCAGTTTCCCAGCTGTGTGATACAAGTCAAGTTACCTAACCTCTCTCGGCCTCAATTGCCTTCTTACAGAGAAGGGATGGCGATAATGATATTTTATAGTGTTATTAGCAGGACTTGATTAGTTAATATTTAGAAGACATTTAGATCAGTACTGTGTATAAACAGAATATAAATGTTGTTTAATTTTTTTAGTGTCCAGAACAGGTGCTGGAAACCATAGTAGTATCTGCAAAGCTGAAGTCAAAGTAACTATAGGCTAGACATTGAGAAGACATGAGTTCTGTGTGCTGAGAGAAGTGATATTACTTTTCCTAGCCTTGGGGACCACGGAGTTTCTCTCCAGCTTTAACATGCTGGAGATCATTGTCTTGGTAATGATCAGGATCATGCCTTGCTCAGGAAATATTGGTTATTTAGTTGCTTTGGAAAATGTAACAGGAAGCTAGAATTTAAGTTTTACAAACATAACCCTAAGAATTATTTCAAACTCTGAACCCATTTTCTAGCTACTTACAGATTACAGCTCATAATTGGGCCAGCATTTTAACTGCATTAATTCTTCTTGATAACAACTGCTATAGTTTTTCCTTTGTACTCTCATCAAAAAAAAAAAAAAAAAAATGCTAGAATTATGAGCTCCTTCGCACTCTGGCTTGGAGATGTTTGGGAGTCTGCAAGCCCTGAAAATACTTAAATTAAAATGTTGGTTTCAAAAATAGGCCCATTGAAACATGGAAATGTGTTTCTCTCTTCACATTTCTCTTTTCCTTTTTTATTCTGTGGGTTGCTATCCACAGCGGGATAAACTGAGAAAGGCCATGAAGAGGTGGTCTTTGTAGATTTTCTCCCCTACCATCTTAAAGAAATTTTTGCTTTCCAACGTGTAGAACTGTTAGTATAGTCCGATGACCTTACATCACAAGAATATTTAAAGTATTGTTTTTAAATGTGGTGACAAGGGATGGAGAACAAATAGTTTTTCAGAGGGATTTTCCTGGAAAAGCTGTGAACTGACTGGGGTTAATGTCCAAAGGTAATGGTCTCTCCCAGTGGGTCATTAATTCCCAGGAATTGGCTTGTGCCTCAATTGCTATTGCTTAAGTAAACAATAAATAACATCACACAGATATGTAATGAACTATGAAATGACCACTTCTCAGCCTGCATTGTAGATACGCCTGCAGCACATACAAGACTGCCTTCTATTAATCACCTCCCCAACTTGATTGATTAGTTTCAATCAGCACCCTGTCCCCTATTTTCTTTTAAAATAGATTAGTTTCATACTTGTAAGGTCAGAGAATAAAAGCATGAATGTTAGGCCCAGTAAAAAATGGTGTCTGTGCTAAGTATTTGACATTTTTTTCTCTCTCTCTCTGTCATTTTTTCTCTTGCACTTTCTGCTACTCTGCAGCAATTAGTTTTAACTCACATCATGCCCCAATAATACCAAGATTTTTGCCGATGACATTGGTTAATGGAAACTGAATGGGTCTTTCAAGGGCAAGGATTATTTTAATTATGTTAATAATGTAAGGGTTCCTGATCCGTCCACCCACTCCACTGTCATTTCTCCATCATTTCGCTTGCCCTCTCAGAAGTTCCTAACCCATCTGATTATTTCCTTCCACGAAACTATTTGCTTGGCCTCCACGTTCTCCTGGTTTCCCTCCTGCCTCATTTGCCACTCCTTCTCAGTCTCTTCTTTTAGCTCTCTTTTTTAAAAAAGTTGTAAAATATACACAACATGAAGTTTATCATTTTAACCTTTTAAGTGTGCCATTCAGTGGCATCAAGTACATTCACAATGTTGTGTAACAATCCTCACTGTCTACTTTAAAAACTTTTTAATCACCCAAAATAGAAACGGTAACCTTTAAGCAATAATTTCCCATTCCTCTTTCTTCCAGCCCTTGGTAACCTCTCTTTCTATCTTTATGAAATTTGCCTATACTAGATACCTCATATACATGGAATCATACAATATTTGCGTGTTTAATTCTGGGTTATTTTACCTAGTGTAATGTATTCAAGATTCACCATGTTGTAGCATGCACCAGAACTTCATTTCTTTTTATGACTGAATAATATTCCATTGTATGTATGTAGCCCATCGTATTTATCCATTTGTCTCTTAATGGACATTTGGTTGTTTCCACATTTTGGCCATTGTTAATAATGCTGATATAAACATGGGTGTATAAATGGAGTAGAGCTGCTCAGTCATATGGTAATGATATTTTTAATGTTTTTAAAGGAACTGCAAAACTGCTTTCCACAGTTACTTTTTCACAATTTTACATTCTCACCAGCAATGCACTAGAGTTCCAACTTCTGTACATCCTAACAATTGTTATTTTTTTATAGTAGCCAACCTAAAGGGTATGGGGTTCTCATCGTTTGTTCTATCTTGTCTTCCAAACTTGTCATGACTGAAGCACCTGAGGACTTAGTCTCCCTGTCTTCCCTTTCTCATCTATTTCTATCCCTTTGGTGCTCTCCAGCCCCCTGGCTTTAAATAATACCATGGACATGCTGATGTGTATTGCTAGCGCCTACCTCCGGCCAAGCTCTAGGCTCGCCAATGTTGTTGCCTGGTGGGCATTTCTATTTGAATGTTCAATAGGCATCTCAACCTTAAAATGTCCAAAACTGAAGGCAAATTCCAAGTCCCTCATCCCTTGCCCACCATGAACCTGGTTCTCCCACAGACTGCCCCTATCTGTCAATGGCATCTCCATTCTGCCTGGTTCTTAGGCTCCAAACCTTGGATTCATACCTTCCTTTTCTGTTTTCCTTTCTACATACAGCAGCAAATGAAGTTTGTTCTACTTGCAAAATAAACTCAGAGCTTTGATTGGGTCTCAGTTCAAATGTTACCTGCAGAGGGACGACCTCTCCAAGCTAAACAGCCCCTGCTGCCTCCTTCTCCATTCCCTTATCTGCTCTATTCTTCAGAGTACTTGGCATCATATATATTTAAGTTTCATCTCCTGCACCGTCATGTGAGGGCAGGAACTTGTTTGGTATGTTTTCTGGTTTGTCTCCTTTGCCTGAAAGAGTACTTATTTCATTTAAAAAAAAAAAAAAAATTTGTCGAATGGATGATTAAAGGATAAGTGTCTGCCCCTGAGGAAGCAACGAAATCAAGACTCTATATATGAAGCAACTAAAAACAGGAAGCCCCTTGGATATTTTCAGGAAAATGGATTTTTTTTTTTTTCAAATAAATCCTACCTCATCATGTGACCAAAACATGTCTACTTGAGTTGAAAGTGTTTTTGCCATGTTAGACACTTTCCTGCTGAGAGACAGGCTATTAAGCAAACTTCTTAATAAGTTAGTGTTGCTATTTTATTTATATATGTATATATATAAACATACACAGATTACACACATTATATTGCTGTGGCTACTTTTAATTTTATAGAATCCATTTTTGTTGAGGCTTTCCTCATATGCAGTTATTTTTCCTGGAAACTGCTGCTAGTTTGCTAAGAATTTTGTCCTAAGAGAGGGTGAAATGCTGCTAGTATAATATTAAATGCATTTTATGAGTTAAAAATTGATCACATATAAATAATAAATAATTGTATTAGTATGACCAGAGAACTGTAAAAATGTTCTTAGCATTAGAGATTCTATTGAAAGTTCCTTGAAGGCAAAACAATGCCTTGAGCAACTTCAATGCCTGAAGTCATCCTTTTTTTTTTTTTTGAGACAGAGTCTCACTCTGTCACCCAGGCTGGAGTGCAATGTCACAATCTCAGCTCACTGCAACCTCTGCCTCTTGGGTTCAAGCGATTCTCCTGCCTAAGTAGTAGCTGGGATTACAGGCATAGATGCTCACTAAATAATTGCTGAAGGTTTCAAATATTTTCAGCACAACACAATTACACTATCTCTTTGTTCGTCCTGGAGAGATAGCTCTATATGTATACTGAAGGGAAGACAGATGTGGGCTCAAGGTCTGGCATTTGCCAGCTGTGTGTCTTTGAGGAAATCATTTTGACAATTTTGACACTGTGAAGTACTTCCCTGTTGGTATCAAAAGGAATATAAGGCTCTCAGCATTTCCTGTTTCCATAGAGGAGACCTATAGTCCTATAGTAAGTAAATTATAAATTGTGATAGATATTAGTTGTTCTTGTTGTTACATCTGTTCTTATAATGTTTCATTTTCATAGAATCAATGAGTAATAGAAAATATAAACACATACTTTAAGCCTGATTCAGGTCAAATTAAATAAGCTTTTGAGCTCCTTCTTTTCCAGCCACTGAGCTGGACATTCAGCCAGGCATGTCTGCATGTTTTGTCTCATTCAACTTTATTTTTGTTAGATCACAGTATCCTCACCTAAAGATTCTTTCAGAATTTCCATCAATTTATAACTTAATTTTTTTTCTTCAAGACAGAGTCTTGCTCTGTCACCTGTCCCCCAGGCTGGAGCACAGTGGTACAATCTCAGCTGGCTGCAATGTCTGCCTTCTGAGTTGAAGCAATTTTCTTGCCTCAGCCTCCCGAGTAGCCTGGATTATAGGCGCCTGTCACCACACCTGGCTAAGTTTTGTATTTTTAGTAGGGACGGGATTTCACCATGTTGGCCAGGCTGGTCTCGAACTCCTGACCTCAGGTGATCTACCAGTCTTGGCCTCCCAAAGTATTGGGATTATAGGCATGAGCCTCTGTGCTGGGCCTGTAAACTTAATTCTTGAATTATATTTTAAAGTTTAAAACTTCTTAAGGAAATATTCCGTGAGTGAAATATGGATCAATGTTTTAAAACCAAAGCGTTTGACTCAGTAATTTTTGAGGAATTATTGAATTCAATAAATTAATGAAATGGGAACTCTTACGTTCAGATAGGTGTAATTAATATTTTTCTAGAGGGACATATTTGCTACTAACATTTAAAAATAATTTAACTTTTTCATATAATAAATGTCTTTTAAAAAGTGGAAGCTACTTATGGAACAATGTAACAATTTGTTTTTTGAACTTTTTAAAACTTGATGACCTGTTTTAATGGGACTTGAGATTTTGCTGAGCCTGACATGCTAATTCTTTGATTTATTCAAATACCCTTTAGATACTTCATTGTTATTCATAAAATATGTTTAGCCTTTGTTACATGTAATAAAATAATTCACATTATTTAAGTTGAGGAAAAGAAAAAAATATAATTTAAGTGTTGCTGAGCAGCAAAGAGCAAAGGAGAGATACATACAATGTACAGACTCAAGGTTTTCTTAGTTTTCTGGTTTTTTAATTGTCCTAATTTTAGGCAATGAAAAATAATTTTGTCATCTGCCTTAAATTTTTGTTCCGATGGTTGGTTTGGTTTTGGATTTGGTTTTTTTGAGACAGGGTCTCATTTTGGCATCCAAGCTGGAGTGCAATGGCTTGATCACAGCTTACTGCAGTCTCGACCTCTCAGACTCAAGTGATCCTCCTACCTCAGCCTCCTGAGTAGCTGGAACTACAGGGACATGCCACCATTCCTGGCTAATTAAAAAAAAAAAAAATTGTAGAGACAGGGTCTCATGACATGTTTTCCAGGCTGGTGATGTGCCTTACATTTAATGTTGCCTCTGAGGCCTGAAGAGCAAACTTCCCTGTTTTACTTAAATCTAGGTACATCATGACAATTGAAACCCATTTGAAAGCTCCTGGTGACTTATTTAGCTTAATGATGTTCATCTTACTGAGAAGCAAACTCACAGAGCTTTCCTTATTCCACCAAATGTTGACAGAGTTCCAGTCCAGTTCTGCCACTTTCTAGTGCTGTGACCTGGGCAAGAGCCTAGTTGCTCAGAGCCTCAGTTTCTTCCTCTGTAAATAGAGATAATAACAGAAGCACCCTCACAGAATTCAAGTTAGGAGTAAATGGATGTATATATTCAAAATATTAGCATATATTACTATAGTATTATAATTTGCATATAGTATAATTTGCATAGATATTGTATTATATATGCAAAATATAATATTGTATTATAGTATTATACTATAATACTATATCTACTATAGTATTATAATTTGCATATATAATGTATATAATTTGTGTGTGCGCACACACACAGCTTGGAAATAGTGCCACCATTTAATATGTGCTCTGTAAATATTAACTATAAAATTGATGGTGGTTGTGGTGGTGGTGGTCCTCAGCCTCCCAGGATATCAAAAAGGGACTAAAGGAATGTTCTGTCATTTTTAAGAATGTATCATGATGGGTAAAGGGACAATATACAGTGGTAGACAATACGCAGTGGAAGTGAGTTTTAATTTTATTGCCAAAGCATATGTGTGTTCTTTAAAAAAGTCATTCCAGGAGCTGATGGTGCAGTGCATTCCAGTTTAACGATTCGATTTCATAAAATCTTTCTGAGCTCTTTGAGATCATAAAAAAAAAAAAAAAAAAAAAAAAAAAAAAAAAAAGAATAAATGACCAGCAGTCATACTTTGCGGGAGGTCAAAGAAAATAAATATGTTCAGGACTAGGCCTAAAGGTTGAAAAAGATTAATTTAAATGGCTCCACTTAGAGAATATGACAAAGCTCCAGCACTTCATGGCAGGCACAGTATTTCATGCTTAAAAGTTGCGTTTGGATACATTTTTTCTTCACTCTCATCTATCCCGTATAAATGAGTGCCAGTTATCTGCACACAACGGCAACTTGACAGAAGGATATGACTATATGAACATGCCATCCAAGTTAATGATGCCATGGATTATAATGCAATAAAATCATAATCCGTCTCTGCTCCTAGTGCAGTGCTTTTTAATTCAGCCATGACATCCTATATGGAGATGTTTATCCTGCACTTCTCCCTGACTGTGGAAATTATTCTCCTGCAGTCGGCAGGGGACTATCTGATGATTCACCAATAGGGTAGTATCGGCACTGGCGATTAAAAGGATTATTTATTTGCTTACTCAGGAAGGATTAATGGCAGAGAGCAAAAGCTTTGTTTAAAAATCATGTGCCCTGACTTCCTGGAGCTTAAAGAAAAGAGTCTAAAAGGTATTATGCCATTTTATGAGGAAGCATTTTATTCAAAAATGAAAATCTTGATCCAGAAAATGGTCCCTTACTGATGAATTCTGAGCTAGCATTAAATAATCATTTTCTAGTAATGTGCTCCCATATGTGTTTTGGCATTTCTTTAATCCAGGGTCTGCTAGAACTGTTTTATTCTAGCTGGTTATTTAGGGAGATGATTTTTTGTGTCTGTAATTGAAGTCTAAAATATGGAACTTAATCATATACTAAAATAAATTAACAAGATTAAAAGAGCATTTAATTCTTGTGATGACTGGGGACTTCTCATTTTAGTGTATCTTTAAGATTTCCCTTTATAAATAATACGAATCTTCATATTATTTTTTGTTTTCTTTGTTTAAAACAATAAGCATAACAGAAATTGCAATGTTTTGTGTGACCCAAATATTATTTGATGGCAGTTATCAAGTCTTATACTCTCTATGTGAGATCTCAAATTTGAAAAATTCTCAGGATCTGGCCATTACAACCACTGTTAGTATTTAAAAATATCAATGATAGTAATATACAAAAACATCAACCAACATTGGACCTCAAAATACATCAGACCTGACCTAAACTCTACTCCGTTGTGAAATTTTCTATGTTGAAAATACATTTTTTTTTGTAGGGGGTGGGGGTGGGTGGACATGGAGTCTCGCTCGGTGGCCCAGGCCGGCGTGCAGTGGTGCAGTCTCCGTTCACTGCAACCTCCACCTCCTGGGTTTAAGTGATTCTCCTGTCTCAGCCTCCCAAGTAGCTGGGACTACAGATGCCCACCACCACGCCTGGCTAATTTTTTTGTTGTATTTTTAGTAGAGACAGGGTTTCACTGTATTGACCAGGATGCTCTCTTAACCCCTGACCTCAAGTGATCTGCCCGTCTTGGCCTCCCAAAGTGCTGGGACTACAGGTGTGAGCCACCGTGCCTCGCCAGAAAACACATTTTATAATATTTCTCCATTTTACTTTCTGGTTAGCTTGTAATGAGATTTAATTACCAGAAATGTGTTTCTACTGAGATCTTTTTCTTCATTTCCTCCTAGGAAAAATTAGGAATTAGGATTTGCCAAATTTTCTCTGTTGAGCTACTGAATCAATGCTATTGACAGCATCTTAGTGGATTAGGAGGTGGAATCTGAAATAAAATTCTCCTTTGAGTCTTCTGGGCTGTATCTGTGCCTGCCATTAGAGTCCTCAGGGCAGGGAGTGATCTGTCCTGGCAATGGCAGGTTCAGGATGGGGAGATTACACAGGCCCAGTGGCATGGATGAGAAAGCACTCATTTCTGTCCTACTGCTTTCATTTATTTTGCCTCCATCGTCTCTGAATCCTTTCAGAGCCACCACCTACCCCTGCAAATGGTGGTAGAAGAGAAAAATTATTTTAAAGGTATTTCCATTTGAAACAGAATTAACTTTCTTAAATTAAGGGGATTTTTTTTTAAGCTGAAAGATGTTTAATTTCTTTTCTTGCCCATAGGAAGCACAGATGGATGGTATTTTTGTACATAATAGTCAACTGTGACTAGTTAAATGACACACACATGTAATCACTTTACCATTCTAAAAATATTCTCTCTCTGCTTTCCTGATCATTTTCTAAAACACATGTGAAAGGTTGTTCTGACCCACTTTTGGCTTTACTGGGTTATCTGCCCAAATAATACCATCTTATCATTTGTTTCCTGTATAAGCTGAAAATTTTCTTATTAACCTCCATGACATCTCGACATATGTTTTGTTTACTGCCAGACCCTACTAAGTTTATTGATATAGTTTACATGAAACTGCCTGGTAAATTTGCAAATGCAGCAATTACTGCAGTGAATTGAATTTTAGAGATAATGTCCTGAATTTTTCCTTCAAGACAATACGAATGGTGCCGTCTAATGCCAGTGATAACTAGCCACAAGCCGAGTCCTTTCCAATAAATACAAAGTTTGTAATGAGATGGTGGCTTTCCTTTTATAGACTGAAGGAAATTGGTAATGAAAACTTAGATTTTTTCCCCCTGAATTTTATTAAATCAAATGAATCACAGTCTGGTATTTAAAATCAATAGCACTAGCTAAAACAAACTGCATTGTATCGGTAATTACAAATCTCTTCTAAAATGAGGGTGATAAAGATAGGGAAAGCTTCCTTTTTAACTTGTTAATTTCATTCAAATGATAAACTAGAAAATATATTATCAAATGATAACGTATTTGTTATTTTCAATGAATTCTCTAAGTAAATTATAAAGTTATGGCCCCAGATTATTGTGAGAATTAAGGATCTCTTGCTGTATCCATATGCTCTAATTATATCTGCTTATTTCTCAAAAAGGGGTATGAACATATTGACCATCATTCCTTCCACGCAAATATCCAAAAATCTTTAAGCCCCCCACATACCTCTTATTCTCCAGTTATGGAATCATGCTGGCTTCCAGTTAGAAAATGAAAAGTACTTGTTAGGCTCCCCGTGTCAGAGTGCCTTCCTTCCTTACCTGGTTCACTGCTTCCAGAACTGGAATCCTGTCCTAGGACTCCTCCTTATTGTCATAAGCTCCATTTCCCAGCTCTTGATGTCCCAGACACTGTGCTTTACCCACCACTGCCCCCAGCCAGATCCTCTTGGCTTAGATCACCTTTGGTAGGGACCACATCTTCCTGGGTTTTTGACATTCACCTGATTTTCCTTCCTAAACCCTCCTAGTTCTGTCTAATCTCTGAAAGTCCTGGCCACACCAGCCAAATCGCCAATCAGCCCTGGTTCTGACATTCTCCAGGCATGAATCTTCTGGGCCAACACCCAAACCCAGACTTCTCTTTGATAGTGAGAATTAGATGGGAAAGATGATTTTTAGAAGTGTGCACATATGTCTTACAGTTATGTCCATACTCTTACATAAAGTTAAATATATAAATAGTGTGGTGACATTTGAGGGAATTCTTAATGAGTACAAGGGACAAAAAGTATAAATGCTAAGGTTCAAAAGAAATACTTCTCTGAATACTGAGGCAAATGATGAAGAAAATAACAAAGCATTGGCTATTAACAGTGTTACTACAGGAAGGTCTGAAGAGATTATTAATTTTATCCATGCCAGATAATGACTTTTGATAAATTCCTAATTTCTGAGTTGAGAATCAAATATAACAATCGCTTCTTGAATTAGCCACATAATTGTAGTCCACGCTACATGAAATTCTCCTGTTGGTTCTTGCAGTGATGGTGATATGAATATCTTAGCTGCTTCTCAACTCTGGTTAATCCCCCTCTGTAATTACAGCAGGAAGGCATGCTCACTTTTTCACATTTTCTGTTTACTTTGGAGTGTATATTTTAGGAAACTAAGACTTCTGAGTTCCGCAAAATGTCTCCTAAGCCTATTCATCTCTAGCGTTCTTGTTTTTAACATATTCTCCAAGTGCCTGACTATTGTTTTTGCAGATTTAAATAGCCTTATGACATTTATATCAACTAAAATGTGAAATACCTAGTTTTGATGTACAATTATTGCCTGTGCTTCTGTTTATTTAATTGTAAACATTCCATAATAATCTATTATCCTTGGAAAACACTATTTTTTTCCATCGGAAGCTTGTATTATAGTGATGTTATTTCCATATGGATGAACACAGTGATCTGCAGTCTAATTTATTCATCTGGAAAGTCAAAACTTCATTTTGTGAGGCAAATATAAGCTCATATACTCCCTTGTGGTAAATTTAGATGACTATTCTCATTGCTTCAGAATATATTGTACATACCTAGTTAAGAGACTTTGAAGCAAACTTGTCGTTTCTGAATTTCATCAGGCAAAGTATGTATTTGCCTTGGCTTTATACTTACTTAAAGGACAGGGGCTGATGTGGAAAATTTTCTCAGGTGCAGAGAACAGCAGACTATTAACATATGGTTGACATGGTTTCATTTGATTGTCCTAAATTACAGGAGTTGGGCTCATTTTGATGCTATCCGTATTGCTGCCAGGTTTTCTAATTTATTTTATAATCATTCAGTCTTTCTTAAGCTTTTCCAAAGCAAGAGGTCGGGGTGAGGGAGTATTGCCTTGAGCATCAGCTGGACTGGAATATTCTAGTATGTTTGACTTGATAGTTTAACTATGAGGCGTGACCAACCACACTCTGTAGTCACATTAATTTCTTAGAATTTTGAGTTCCCAACATTTAAAAGATTTGCAAGGATATTTGCCTTTCACCTTGATTAAATACTTCACATACGGAATTAAGTAATTTCATTAAAGTGCATTGGAGGAGAAAAATAATTTACAACAGGAAGTCTATAAGTATAAGGAATTTAGCCAGAAGTTGTGATGTAATGTTAAACAAACAACCTTCAAAAGTCATCCTGAAAAATATATTTGCGTGTCACAATCTGTGGGGTGGACTCCAATCATAAAGAGTTTTGTTACAGAAAGCTCTCAATGAAATGGCTAATTTTTTTCTTTCCAATTACCCATGGAAATGGAATTAAGCCTCATTAACTTGAAATAGAATGGCTGTCCTCCATGATGGAACAGGACAGTGCCTCTATATAGCGTAGATGCAAAGTCCTCAAAGTTCATTTCTCTCATCTGGGGTAGTCACGGAGAGTTTTTAAAATTATACATCTTACTTTTTGATAATTTCTGAAATTGAAATAAGTTGAGCTAAAGCCTTTATTGCATTGAATTTCCATGTAAGTCAAAGACCAGCGGACATGAATAAGAATTAAAGAGATCCACAAATAGAACCCTAAAAAAATCCACTTATATTTCACATGAATACCACAATTGGACTCAGTCCTGAATTGTCATTGACAGGTTTCTCAATCTTGTCAGTAATGATGGCATCCTAGTGGTGGCAGCAAACAGAGAAAAATTTTCTGCAGTGACTGTTGTGGACAATTTGTATTAAGATGAAATGTTATCATGAGACAAATACATGAAAGCCTTGTTCTTGCTTCTGTGTGATGCAAATTTTTTTTTCTCCGCTTGGTCAAGCACAGAGTACCGAAAAAAAGATTTGGAAAAGATGCATTGGCACTGAACTGCAAGGTGTCATCGTATCCTTTTCCAACACAACATTTTTACAGTAAAGGCAGAATGAGTTACATGCACTACCAGTAGCTCCATAGCACCAAGGCTCACTTGGCCATTGAAAGGTATCTTTTGGGCTTGTCAGCTGTCAAAGGGGAACATATTTGGCTTATATCAAGGGTTGCATAGGTATTCGATGAATGATTAATAAGGCTTCTCTTTTAATGTGAGACAGTAATTTGAAAAAGTCTGCTTGGATGTCAACCCAAACAGCTGAGCTTGCTATTTGATTAAGGAATTGGAGTTGCATGGGTGGGTTTATTGGAAATGGCAGACACTGAACTGACAGATGTCTGCCCTGAAGAATTACAATTCTAAATCTTTTGTTTTCAAAATATCTAAGGTAAAATGTTTACATTGAAACAGAATCCTATGGATACTTCAGTATACATATTGCATGTATAATTAAGGTTGCCTACATTATTTTGAAAGCCAGTGATAGCTACATAGAGTTTATACCACTAATAAATGTAAACAGAAATTACTGAAGAATTTGACATATTACTTTCTTGAATAAAACATCGTATATATGAACTTGAATATTGTATTGAGAGAAAACTGAAAGTTGGCTACAAAATTAATAATGAAGTATTTGCATTTATTTCCCATGAGGATTATAGATGTTTTTAAGTATGGCTATAAAAATACAAAGATTTTGGCTGGGTGCGGTGGCTCAAGCCCGTAATCCCAGCACTTTGGGAGGCCGAGGCGGGCGGATCACAAGGTCAGGAGATCGAGACCATCCTGGCTAACACGGTGAAGCCCCGTCTCTACTAAAAAATACAAAAAACTAGCTGGGCGAGGTGGCGGGCGCCTGTAGTCCCAGCTACTCGGGAGGCTGAGGCAGGAGAATGGCGTGAACCCGGGAGGCGGAGCTTGCAGTGAGCTGAGATCTGGCCAGTGCACTCCAGCTTGGGTGACAGAGCGAGACTCCGTCTCAAAAAAAAAAAAAAAAAAAAATACAAAGATTTTCTTTTAAATATAGAAACACATCTGTGCTTATACCTATAGGAGTTGATCCTTTTATGGATAAAAATCTATATATACTTTCAAAATAAGATTTTCCCAGTCAATGTAGTCACTTCCAATAGTTGATATAGCATAGTGGTTAAGAATATGAGTGAAGTTTTTAGAATAGCACCAGAAAATATTAAGTACTATGTGAATATTAGCTCTTGGCTAATGGAGGTGTAATGATGCTTTCCACTGAATGGCAAAAGTAATTTATTTTATAAATTTTGATTTGAGGCCCATTCAAAACCAACACCAGGCTGGGCATGGTGGCTCACGCCTGTAATCCCAGCACTCTGAGAGACCAAGGCAGGTGGATTACGAGGTCAGGAGATCAAGACCGTCCTGGCTAACACAGTGAAACCCCAGCTCTACTAAAAATACAAAAAAATTAGCCGGACGTGGTGGCAGGCGCCTGTAGTCCCAGGTACTCGGGAGGCTGAGGCAGCAGAACGGTGTGAACCCGGGAGGCGGAGTTTGCAGTGAGCCGAGATCACGCCACTGCGCTCCAGCCTGGGCGACAGAGCAAGACTCCGTATCAAAACAAACAAACAAAAAACAAAAAAACAAACCACTACCAGCTAGGCACAGTGGGTCATGCCCGTAATCCCAGCTCTTTGGGAGGCTGAGGCAGAAGGATTGCTTAAGCCCAAGGAGTTCAAACTTACTGTGAGCAATGATGATGCCATGCACTGAACTCCAGCCTGGATGACAGCATAAGACCCTGTCTCTAGAAAAGAAACACACACACACACACACACACACACACACAACCAAAACCCAAAACACTACCATAAACACATACATACAAGTAAGTGCTTTAACTTTATAACAGCACTTTCTGTTCATGCTTCTGCCACCTCCCTGCCCAGAGATTTTTTATTTTTTTAATTTTTGAGAGTTATTTTTTAGGAGGATGATATGTCAAGTAAGCATTTTATTTAAAAATACTTTTAGATTTATTGAAAAGTTGTAAAAAGAGTGCTATTCTATATGGTCCACATGAATTTCCCCTATTTTATTTTATTTTATTTTATTTTTTATTATACTTTATGTTCTCAGGTACATGTGCACAACGTGCAGGTTTGTTACATATGTATACATGTGCCATGTTGGTGTGCTGCACCCATTAAGTCGTCATTTACGTTAGGTATATTTCCTAATGCTATCCCTCTCCCCTCCCCCAACCCCACAACAGGCCCCAGTGTGTGATGTTCACCTTCCTGTGTCCAAGTGTTCTCATTGTTCAATTCCCACCTATGAGTGAGAACATGCGGTGTTTGGTTTTCTGTTCTTGCAATAATTTGCTGAGAATGATGGTTTCCAGCTGCATCCATGTCCCTACAAAGGACATGAACTCATCCTTTGTTATAACTGCATAGTATTCCATGATGTATATGTGCCACATTTTCTTTTTTTTGAGACGGAGTCTTGCTCTGTTGCCCAGGCTGGAATGCAGTGGCCGGATCTCAGCTCACTGCAAGCTCCGCCTCCCAGGTTTACGCCATTTTCCTGCCTCAGCCTTCTGAGTAGCTGGGACTACAGGTGCCCGCCACCTCGCCCGGCTACTTTTTGTATTTTTTTTTAGTAGAGACAGGGTTTCACCAGGTTAGCCAGGATGGTCTTGATCTCCTGACCTCGTGATCCGCCCGTCTTGGCCTCCCAAAGTGCTGGGATTACAGGCTTGAGCTACTGCGTCCGGCCCCATGTGCCACATTTTCTTAATCCAGTCTGTCATTGATGGACATTTGGGTTGGTTCCAAGTCTTTGCTATTGTGAATAGTGCCACAATAAACATACGTGTGCATGTGTCTTTATAGCAGCATGATTTATAATCCTTGGGGTATATACTCAGTAATGGGATGGCTGGATCAAATGGTATTTCTAGTTCTAGATCCTTGAGGAATTGCCACACTGTCTTCCGCAATGGTGTAAAAGTGTTCCTATTTCTCCACATCCTCTCCAGCACCTGTTGTTTCCTGACTTTTTAATGATCGCCATTCTAACTGGTGTGAGATGGTATCTCATTGTGGTTTTGATTTCCTTTTCTCTGATGGCTAGTGACCCTATTAATAATATCTTACATGTCTTGACACATTTATTATAATTAATGAACAAATGCTGATACGTTATTATTAGCATTACAGTCCATACTTTATCAGATTTTGTTGATTTTTTTCTGTTCCAGGATCTCACCCAGGACACCATATTGCATTTAGTCATCAGGTCTACTTAGGCTCCTCTTAGCTATGACAGTTTGTCAGGTTCTCCTTGTTTTTGATGACTGTGATGGTTTTGAGGAGTAGTGTTCAGGTGTTTTGTAAACAAAATGTCCTTCAATTGGGATGTGTGGTCGTTTGCTCATTAAGGAAATATAAATTAAAGCTACAGCAGGGTACCACTACGCACTTATTAGAAGGACTAAAATCCAAAAACCTGACGATACCAATCATTGCCAAGAATACAGAACAATAGGAACTCTCATTCATTGCTGGTGGGAGTGCAAAATGATGCAGCCACTTTAAAATACAGTATGACAGTTTCTTACAAAATGAACATAGAGTAGCCATATGATCCAGCAGTTGTGCTCCTAAGTCTTTACCTGATTGATCTGAAAACTTAAATCCAAAGAAAATGGCATGCAAATATTTCTAGCAGCTTTGTTCATAATCAGCAAAAAATGCAAGATGTCCTTCAGTAGATGAATGTATAAACAAATTGTGGTATATCTATACAATGGAACATTATACAGTGATAAAAATAAATGGGCTATCCATCCATCCATAGAGATGAATTTCAAATGGAGGTTAGAATTGTAACCCCAAAAGATGGTCACAAATTCCATATGCCAAGTGTTGAAATCCCAAAACATCAAAATTCCTAATGATCAAAACCTCTCATGTCTAAGTCCTTAATATCTAAAACCCGGAAAAATCGCAGTCACAGGATAATTGTATCAGATTAGGTAGAACTATTACCTTGCTATTATCTTTGTTTGGAAATTGAATGTGGTTTACAAAGATGTGTATGGGTGCCAAGTTGACAAGGGGTGACTTGTGGATTTAATTTTAGGGGTCAATTTAACTGGATTAACAAATACTTAGTAAAGCATCACTTTAGGTGTGTCTGTGAGGGCGTTTCCAGAGACTTGTGTGTGGGTATGGGTGGACTAGCTGGGGAAGATCTGCCTTTGGTGTTAGAGGGCACCATTCAATCAGCAGCCCAGAGAGAATAAATGCAAAAGATTAATTGGTCGCACGCTCTCTCTCTCTCTCTCTCGCTCGCTCTCGCTCTCTCTCTCTCTCTCTTGCTTGCTCTCTCTCTTCTCTATCTCCTCTCTCTCTGAAAGCTGAGGCAAACTTTCCATCTGCTGCCTTGGACGTCAGATTGGACATCAGAAATTTGACTCTATAAAAGTGCATTATCACGTTGACTTTGTGTTAAGTATTGTGTGTGTTTGTAAAAACATCCGAGATGTCCTTTCTGCACATCTGCATCTGTGAAAGATAGGCTGGGTGTGGTGATTCACGCCTGTAATCCCAGCACGTAGGGAGGCTGGGGTGGGCGGATCACTTGAGGTCAGGGGTTCGAGACCAGCCTGGCCAACATGGTGAAACCTCACCTCTACTGAAAATACAAAAAGTAGCTGGGTATGGTGGGTGCGCACTTGTAATCCCAGCTACTTGAGAGGCTGAAGCAAGAGAATCACTTGAACCTGGGAGGTGGAGGTTGCAGTGAGCCAAGATTGTGCCACTGTGCACTCCAGCCTGGGCAATAGAGCAAGACTCCATCTCAAATAAATAAATAAATAAACGGAAGGTAAAATTTCTAAAGATCTCAGCTCTTTAGGTGACTGTCTATGCAGTAGTGACCCATCTTGATTTTTGATAGATCTTATCAAAGATTTAGGTTGTTTGTCATGGTATTTCAGATGACTACAGTTATAAAGCTGGGTGCACGTAGTTACTGACCATAGTGATATACGTTCATACCTTTTACTTTTTGGCCTAATTTTTTATGAATACAGCTGGTCTACTCATAACTATTAGACCTATGTGACCATCGTTAGTATACCTGAATATTTATGCCTGCAAAAATATGTTGTAATTGCCTATTTTATTGTGTAAAGTTGCCTATGAACTGTTCCATTGTATTTTGAATTTCTCAAATAAATCCCCTAAAAGTGTAAATAAATATCCTTAAATTTTAAAAAATTTTCCACAGAATTATGTTTTTGGGAATTTGATCTTTCCAGATTTCAATATTTGGAATTAAGATTATGTCTTTCCAGATTATGATCAGTTGCCCTCAAATGCATATTACTAGGTGAGAGAAGCCAGTCTGAAAAGGCTGTATATTTTATAATGCCAATTATATGACTTCCGGGAAAAGGTAAAACTATAGACAGTAAACAGAGTGGTGGTTGTCAAGAACTTAAGGAGGAGATAGAATTGCATAGGTGAAGCACAGGGAATTACTAAAGCAGTAAAACTATTCTGTATAGTACTGTATATGACATGCATTTGTGAAAACCTATAGAACTTTATAGCACAAAGAGTGCCTCTTACTATAGCAAATTAAAAAGTATTAAGGAGATTGGGGAGATCTCAGGATGGAATACAGAATGAGAAAGGAACTTATTGTAAATTTATGACATGATCTTACTGAAGGGAGTGGGGAGAAAAGTTGCAAACATAAGTAACTTTGGAAATGAGTAGAGACTGTATTGCTAAATGCAAAAGTAACTGTACATAAGCATAATATTCTGGTTGATAAAAGGTTGCCAATTCTGAAACAACTATACTAATATACTAAAATTGAACAATTAAGCAAATGAATAGTGAGTGGCGGAAGTCAGATGTTTTCCTTGCTGGAGTAGGAGGTTACAAATAAGTAAAGGGAGAAAGCTAGAATGCTCCATTTGGTAACAGATTAGAAATGCAGACACTGTGAACTAATGTTTAGCTAATATAGTTGCATATGGATGTATATATAGAAATATGTATACATATGTGTGCATATACAGGTTTATATACTATTTCCTTGCTTTGTCAGCTGAGAGAATGCAGAAGCAACAACACCTCATTAGTAACAAGCACACCTAGTGCCCAGATCTTAGTTTCCAATTTCATCCTCTAATAAAAGGAATCAAGGATCCCTGAAGAAATGGATGATTCTATGACTGGGGCAGGAAATATACAAGATGAGCCAGTAGCATTTTGTAGGACTAGAAAGTAAGGAAGTACTCAGGAAACATAATCAACAGCAACAAAAACCAACAACAATGATGACGTATGTCAAAGGAACACAGGGGTCATCTGAAGGTGCTCCCGACGGCTGACACTGGGACAATTTGAATAAGAAAATAAAGTAGTAGTGGATTGTAACTCACATTATAAAATTTATGAGTCCATACTGACATAAATAAATGATTAAATAAATAAATGGGAGACGAATAGATACATCTCCCATGCAAAAAACTTCATATAATTTATGGAGATAATTTACCCTCAAAGTAGAGCATATATCCCCATTCTTTTAAGTGTGGACTGCACGTAGTGACTTCCTTTCAAAAAGTGCAGTATGGGAAAGGGAAGAAGAATAACTTTGCA
Organism: Rhinopithecus bieti; assembly: GCF_001698545.2. Lineage (NCBI taxonomy): Eukaryota > Metazoa > Chordata > Mammalia > Primates > Cercopithecidae > Rhinopithecus > Rhinopithecus bieti. The sequence continues at coordinate 33,311 of NW_016828275.1, forward strand.
GAGAGAAACCTGACAAACACTATCTGAGCCAAGTGATGAAGGTCAACATCAACAACAGTGAGTCATGTTGCCAGCAGGTACAGTTGACAAGATGTGGTGAAGATGAGCTTTACTTCTGTGGCACCTTATCCCCCCAAATCCATAATCCCACTCTAACCATGAGAAAAACATCAGATAAATCCCAGTTGAGGAACATTCTACAAAATGCCTAACTAGTACTTCTCAAAACTGTCAAGGTCAGTATAAGCAAGGAAAGTCTAAGAAACTGTCCCAGCCAAGAGGAGCTTCTTGAGACATGATGACTAACTATTATGTTGTATTGGATGGAATCCTGGAACATCAAAAGGACATTAAATAAAAATCAAGGAGATATGAATAAAGTGTAGACTTCAGTTAAATAGAACAAGTGTATATACGTATATATTTAAATACACATATAGCCAGTGTTCATAGATCTATGTCTTTTTTAAACAACTAGGTATTGTTTTATTGTATGGATGGAAGTAGTGGAATGTGTAAGGAAACATACATTTATTGGTACCTGTTTAGGTTGTTTCCATTTTATTTCTTACCCTTTTTGACAATGGTGAATATATACACTTTTACAAAAAGAAAGAGTTCACTGTATTTCTGTGGATCTGCATTCAGCCTCTAAGTTCTGTTCTGTCGTTTACTTTTTCACCAATGTCACATTGTCCTGGTTACTGTAGCTTTACAGTAAATCTTGAAATTGAATAGTGTGAGTCTTCCAACTTCTTCAGTATTATGTTGGCTATTCTAATCCCTTTGCCTTTCCATATAAATTTTAGAGTCAGTTTGCTGATACCTACAATACAGCTTACTGGTCATGATTCTTTTCTTCAATTATACCAGACTCCAAATAATTGTTTACTGCTCCAGTAATTCAAATTCACTCTTAAAACCTTGCCTCCAATATGAGGATATTCATCCTCAAAATATTTGAGCAATTGCAACACAAGTGGGAAAAAAATGCATCTGTCTTCCCAAGGCATTTTCTTTAATAAATAGCACTTGTTTGAATGAATAAATTTGAATATTTAAGATATTCAAATCCTATTATGTTTATTTGATAAATATCACACTATACAATGGTTGCGACACCTACCCTCAGGATTGTTGGCAGAGTTAAATTGGTGAGCCAGTAAGATTTAAATATGTTTAGAGCTTCAAAAGTATTCAATAAATATTTCTTTTCTTATAGTTAACCCATTTTCTCATTACAAAAAGCCTTATGCAGGATATAACCTCACATAATTGTCTACTATAAGACTTATTATTTTTTTAATTATTGTTTAACATCATACTCATTTAAAGCACAATATTGCATTATATAAAAAGACTTCCATATAAGTGCATTTAATTTCACCCTAGGATACATTAAACATTTGTAATGTTAAAGCTAATGGATTTAGAAGTATTACATTTTGTAAAAGCATAACTTTGAGACTATGTAAATATATACTTTAAAAAGATGGTAAAGTTATGAATATTAAGAACTTTTACCGATTTCTCCATTCAGTGTTTGATTATTCGAGTTCATATGATATGATCATACAGGGTAAGGCATAGGAGGCATAAAAACTGAATGCCCTTGAGGCACAGAATAATACATAAAGAACAGATGTACAGTATATCTGCCAATGCCCCTAGGTACAGTAGCCTGCAAAGACTTACCCTTTTAACAGGTAATTGTAGGGCTCGCCTGTTTTTTGACTTTCCTGGTGATGCTAATACCAAAAGCATTGATGGTGGTGAAGAGGGAAGATGAACAGTGAGAGATCCTTTCTGGTGAGTGAAGACCCTACACAGACAGGGACCACTAGATAAGGGATAAAATCTATTTAATCAAAGAGTATGTACTATACACCAGAAATCTGTTAACAGGACTCATTAGAAAAATGAATGGGCTGGGCGTGGTGGCTCACGCCTGTAATCCCAGCACTTTGGGAGGCCGAGATGGAAAGATCACGAGGTCAGGAGATTGAGACCATCCTGGCTAACACTGTGAAACCCCGTCTCTACTAAAAAAATACAAAAAAATCAGCCAGGCGAGGTGATGGGCACCTTTAGTTCCAGCTACTCGGGAGGCTGAGGCAGGAGAATAACTTGAACCTGGGAGGCGGAGCTTGCAGTGAGCCGAGATCACGCCCACTGCACTCCAGCCTGGGCAACAGAGCAAGACTCCGTCTCAAAAAGAAAGAAAGAAAGAAAGAAAAAAGAATGAGTACATACTATGTATCCCATCCTTCTATTTTAAAGAGGGATCTAAAAGATTTTGTCTGATTATTTGAAATAAGATTGTTAGTGATTTAATGGTTAGTTCCAAAAGCCTAATGAATTATTACTGTTTTTAAAATAGCACTAATAATAATAGTTTTCATGATGAATCAGATCCATGATGTTTAGAACCTATTAATGGAAAATTACATTATTTAAGTAAAATATGTGCATCTGTAACAAATACTTTCATTTTCGTAAAATGAAAGGAAACTATTCTAACCAAGCTTTTACCTTATGGAAATAAAATATATTTTATTGATAAGGGCATGTAAAATACGTATAACTACAATCTATTTTATTATTTGATTTGAATATTAAATTTTGTTGGAATACATGTATTTTATTATATCAATTAAAATTGAGAAAACATTCTTGCTTTTAATGTAATTAGTAGAAAGAAGTTTGTTCTCCATATACAGTGCTCCTTTAGATAACATCTAAAACACCTACAATTGAAACTTGACATAATACAAGGATTAATATGGTTCACACATCACGTCATTATTAAAGATTCTGACAAACCAGACATTGCAGGGCAAAGAAATGTTTTTATTTTATGGAATCCTAATTTTATTACTATTAAAGCATTAAGTGACTTTACCCACTCATTTAACAGGTGTATTTTTTTAGTTTGCTTCCACTTGTGCCTGTCAGTCTGCTTGGTCCTGGGCACATAAAAACAAATACTTCAAGGAGTTCGTGTTCAGTGGTAGAGATGAAGATAAAAACAGAGATTGAAAACCCTGTATTACGATGACAGAGGTAAACACAGGAACCAACTCAGGAACCACCAAGAAGGAAAAAGGGAAAAGAAAAAAGAGAGGGAAGCCTTCCCCAAAGCCTTCTTTCCTCCCTAGGCTGTTCTTTGGAAGGACAAGACATTGGCCCAGTGTAGAAGTTGTTGCCAGGCATTCTCAGTGAAACAACTGTTTACAGACATTGGGCAACAGGTAGCACAGGGCTGTAGTCATTGAGAGAAGGAAAACTCCACATTCACCCTGGCTTCTGCCTGGACTTCCCAAACTGCATCACAGGAAAATGGGGCCCAACGACAGAGGAGCCTGTGGTATTGGCATTAAAGTAGATAAACAAATTAATAGAACAGAATAGTGAGTACAGAGTTAGACCCACGCACATATGGTCAATTAATTTTTGGCAAGGTGACAAACCCAATGAAGAAAGGAAAATCTTTTTAATCAATGGTGTTGTCATAACTAAATATCCATAGGGAAAAAAAGAACCTTGACCCCTATTTCACACTGTATGACACAATTAATTTGAGATGAATCATAAACCTAAACATAAAAGCTATAACTAGAAGGCTTCTAGAAGCAAACAGAATAGACTATGTTCATGACCTTGGGACGTGCAGAGATTTCCTAGGGCATAGGATTTCTAACATTACAGGAAAATATTGATAAACTGGATTTTATCAAAATTAAATGTCCTGTTCATTAGCAGACACAATTAAGAAATGAACAGGTAAATCACACACTGAGAGAAAAGGTTTACAATACACATATTTTTCAAGGGATGTGTATCTAGAATATATAAATAACTGCTAAAATTTACTTGTACAAAGACAAAATATCTGATTTTTTCAAAAATAGGAAAATATTTACACAAAAACTTAACAATAGGAAAATATACAAATTGCCAGTAATTGCACAGAAAAGTGCTCAATATTGTTGTTCATTAAAGAAATGCAAGAGGAGGGCGGAGCAAGATGGCCGAATAGGAACAGCTCCAGTCTCCAACTCCCAGCGCGAGCGACACAGAAGACCGCTGATTTCTGCATTTTCAACTGAGGTACTGTGGTCATCTCACTAGGGAGTGCCGGACAATCGGTGCTGGTCAGCTGCTGCAGCCTGACCAGCGAGAGCTGAAGCAGGGCGAGACATCGCCTCACCTGGAAGCGCAAGGGGGAAGGGGATCCGTTTTCCTAGCCAGGGGAACTGAGACACACAACACCTGGAAAATCGGGTAACTCCCACCCCAATACTGCGCTGTAAGCATACAGGCACACCAGAATATATCCCACACCTGGCCGGGAGGGTCCCACGCCCACGAAGCCTCCCTCACTGCTAACACAGCAGTCTGCGG
>NW_016828275.1:41833-55691 GCF_001698545.2 Rhinopithecus bieti
AATAAAAAAAAAAAAAAAAAAAAGAAATGCAAGAAAGAGCCAAATGAATGTCACTGTGAAAACACTAGAATGGCTAAAATTAAAAAGACTAATAGCATCAAATTTTTGCAAGGATGTGGAACAACTGGAGCTCTCATAAATTGCCTGTAGGAGTGAAAATGGTACAGCCAATTTGGAAAGTAGTATAGTAGTTTCTTATAAAGTTAGACACGCATTTACCCTATGACTCAGCAGTTCCACCCCCGGGTAGAAAGAGAAGAAAGGAGAACCTATGTTCACAGAAGATTTGTGAAAGAATCTTTGTAGCACCATTATTCATAAGCCTAAAACTAAAAACAAGCCAAATGTCCATAAGAGAATGTATAAGCAAATTGCAGTATAGTCATATAATAAAGTACTTAACAATAAAAACAAATTAAAGTACCAGCACACACAACACAAAGACAACTCAAACACATGCTGAGTGGAAGAAATCAGATACAAGTGTATAGACCATAAGACTCCATTGATACAAAGTTCTACAGTGAGCAATATGACACAGTTTTTAATGGACTTTACATGGATAATTGCCTTTTGTGGGCAAGGGGCACCATTTGACCAGGAAAGGGCATGAAGGAATTTTCTGAGGGTGTTTATATGTTGACTGGTTGTGTATCACACAAATGTAGCATTTGCTAAAATTCCTCAAACTGTGCACTTCAGATCTGTACATTTCACTGTATATAAATCATATTTCAATTTGAAAATCAGTAAATGTTGACAAATGGACCTACACTAAATACTTCTTTTCTCTATAAAATCTAAGAATTTTGACCTTCCTTTCTGTGTGTGTGTGTGTGTTTTACATAGATCATGTTGAGTAAGCTACTATATAAATTATATAGGTTGTATATGTTTCTTCATTGATTCTCACACAGACCTTTGAATTTTTTTTTTCCTACCAAATTCAGTCGTTTAAAAGATCCTGATCATTCCATTTGTAAAACATGTCTGCAATTCACTCCCTCACCTCTGCCCTTTGTTCAGCCATCGTCATCTCTTGCCTGGACATCACATTGGTCTCCTACACAATGTTCCTGCCTCTAGTCAGTTCTTTCATCTCTCTTCCTTCATGCTAAAGACTTATTCTAAAATCCTAGTATGATATTCACTTGATTAGAAACTTTCGGTAGTTACCGCTGTCCACATGCCCATGTCTTATAGCACATAATTACACTTAAAATGAAGGTAATCTTAGAATGTGGTAGACAGCATGTCTTATGTTTATAATCCCATATTATCTGTGTAACAGCCTCATGCAGTGAGTGCACTCACCTCCAGCATATAGACGAGACATTTGACCCATCTGTTAAGCAGCTTGCCCAAAGACACATGACTGGCAAGTAGCAAAGTCAGGATTTGAAGCTATGCTCTCTGATTCCAGAGCCCAGATATACATGTGCTATGTACAGTGCCTCTTTTTAGGGTCTGCCTCCAGACTTTGTTACCCAAACTTGTCTCCTCCAGCCCTGGGCATCCACCCTCCATCCACAGCCGGCTCCTCTGTGTTCTTTGACACTTCCATCCTTTGGCTCCCATGGCTTTCTCTGAAGCTCCTGTTCCTTCTCACCTTGCAGACTCTCCATTGTTCAAGTTCCCAGTTAGGTGCTACTTCCTTGGGAAAGCTTTTTCCAGACTCCTCCAGGTCACCCATAGGTCTGTTCAGCCACAGCATGTTGGCCATGGGCCCATTCTTGTCTTTGCTATTTTTTCTTATTTTGAATATATCTTTTTTTTTTCTTTTTTGAGAAAGTCTTGCTGTCAGCCAGGCTGGAGTGCAGTAGCACAATCTCGGCTCACTGCAACTTCCACCTCTCAAGTTCAAGCGATTCTCCTGCCTCAGCCTCCTGAGTAGCTGGGACTACAGGTGTGCACCACCACGCCCAGCTAATTTTTTTTTTTTCTATTTTTAGTAGAGATGCGGTTTCACCATGTTGGCCAGGCTGGTCTCAATCTCCTGACCTCGTGATCCGCCTGCCTTGGCCTCCCAAAGTGCTGGGATTATAGGCGTGAACCACCGCGCCCAGCCTGAAGATATCTTTATGTGTTTTTCTCCCCTCACTGGAGCACCTCCAGAACGAAGACTTCCCCATCTTTGCTGTTCCCAGCCTTTAACGTACAGAGAAGGCAGCTCATAACAACTGCTTGTTTAATGAATGTTTTACCACCAGGTAATCTAGCATCAAAGTTTCTTTTGCCTAATTTTGACCTGCCATTGTAACTTATTTAGCAGACAGTTATAAAACAGTTTAAAGCTCAACTGAAAAGTGCAAACAAATCAAAAAGAGGAAAAAAGGGAGGGGTAGTATCTTGTTTCTTAGGCTGGGTAACATTATGAGGTTACTCTTTAAGAGCACTAGAGAATGTTTAATTTTTTAGAGCTTAAAATGATTGGCTGAGATATTAAGCTGCTTTGCCAGCTGTTCAAAATGGATTGCTCCCAGCATAAAATAACTACTGTTATGTCTCTATAAAATTCTAGACCTTGAATGGCGTGTTTGATTAGAGTGAAATGAAAACGAAAGAATTGTTACAAACAAGAAGCTGAGATTAAAAAGGTGTATTCAGTAACTACCTATGGTGAGTTAAAATCATCTTTCCATGAGTGAACATAGAAAATTAAATAAAATACTTGCAATCTTGAGGGAACTGAAACATAGACCTTAGTGAAGTTTAATCATACCCATGGCAATCTCTTTCTTTCATCCTCTTCAAATAGGGTTTATTGCACAGGAGAATCAATTATATGTAGTTTAACAATTTCTAGCCCAGTTACATAAGTCTAACACGTTTAGTGTCTGCTTATGTGATATTTATTAAGAATTTTCTTTTGCTTATGTTAATATTAATTACAGACCAGATGCATCAGATGTGAATAGCAGCAGCTTGGAAATGCCCAAGTGCAGCATGAGTCTTCCATTTCCATTGTAAATATTGACAGTGGGTGTCTTTTTCAGTGTCACCCATTGCCCCATCTGATCTCAGCTATGTTTACATACAGGATGTTACTCAGTTCTATTCATTATGTTACATCATAGTAATGGAAATCCAACTTCCTTTATTGAAATGATGACAACTGATTTGAAAAGACCTAGTGTAGGGGAAATTGGCCAATAATAATGGACGTGTGAGAAGAATAAGAGAAAAGAAAAAACAACTTTGAAATAAATGTATTGTTTCAAGCTAGCAAGCATTTATTGAACACTGAATTGTGTGTCCTGCTCTATGTTAGATCCTGAAGATTCCATCCTGAAGACACAAATTCACAGATGAAAATATAGGATCTTCCAATAATCTCAGCAAGATAGAGTAAAAGCTGCAACGCATCGGAAATTAAGGAAGAGTATTGGCCGAGATCTAAAAATGTTTAGGAATTTCTTACCAGGTACAGTGCAAATGGAACAAAATTAAAAATATTGAAGAGGCATTCACAATTCACTGACCTGAGGTTGATCAACTTCATCAATGGGAGGAAGTAAGAGATATAAGGTAACAGATCCACTTTAAGTTCTGAAATTTGCAAGGAAAAGAATGAGCTTGCAATGCTGTTGGGTAGCATACCCTTCACTCTAGGTTTCATTATTATGATCAGCTGCATCAGAACAGTTTCAGAGTTCACTTGGGTACCACGGCAAGCAGGAAACCATTTGTGTGCTGGAGACTTGACAGCAGCCAAGAGGAGGAACCAGGAAGACTCACAAGAAGTGTATGGCCTGGAGCCGTATCCATGAGAAAGACAGCTACAGAAATGGGGCTGATGCGTGGTATCTTCCAGGGCTACTTAGTGGGCTGGTGGATGAATCCGTGGGATATGTTTGTGCTAATGAGACATCCTTGGCAAGAGTAATAATCTATGCAGCTAGATCAACAGAGACACTAAGGGAAATCCACTTCAGAAATGAGTGCACGCGCACACACAAACACACACACTCATTGTGATGCATTTTCTGCTACTTCCAGTCACCTCCCTCACACCTTATCTTTGGTCTTGTCAGAGTAAAAACACAATAGATGTGTCAATTGCGTGAGTCACATCTTTCTGGCAGAGCCATGTACCTGTTTTGACTCATTGCCATGGTTTTCGGAACCAACTCCCGCATACCTGCTGGGACTGAGACTTCCTGGCATGCTCTGACCTCTAGCACATGCATGGTTCATCATTTCTAAACATTTGCCTGCCTATACCACTGAACTAGAACCCTCTTGATTGTCGGCTTCTGGCCAAATTTTTCTTTTGCCACATTTCTTGCTCTTAATGTTTTTTGCACCTCTTGCCTGCATTAAGTTTTGAGATCCTTCCCTGCCAAGCACCATGAAATCCTCTCAGCAACTTTGAAAGTGCTATGGATTGAATTATATCCCCCCAAATTCATATGTTAAAGCCCTCAAATCTAATAGAATCATATTTGAAGATTGTATTTGGGAGGTAACTAGGCTTAGATGAGGTCATGAGGGTGGGGCCCTCATAATGGGATTAGTGGCCTTGTAAGAGACACCAAAGCACTTGCTTGCTCTCTCTTTCCACCATGAGAGGACACAGTGAGAAGGTGTCCATCTGCAGAGGAATACAAGAGTCCCCACCAGAAACCAAATCAGCCAGCATTTGATCTTGTACTTCACAGCCTCCAGAACTGCAAGAAATAAATTTCTGTTGTTTAAGCCACACAGTTTGTGGTAATTTTTAAGGGCAACCCAAGCAGATGAATACAGAGAGGAACTTTCAAATGAGAAAAACAAGACTCAGAGAAATGAAGAACTCTTAGAAGTTATTAAGTACTCCATTTTACTGAAAAAAAAACAAAAACAAAACTTTGCTCTTTTCACCACACAGTACTGCATTAAAAATTGGATAGTTTGCCCCACCCTCATACTAAACATATCATTACTAAAATAGAGCTAAGGTTTAAATTATCCATCATCCTTATGAGTAAGATGTTGAGGACCACAAGCTTAGACAATGGTTATACATCCCATATTTAGAACGTTTTGTGTGTCTTACTTGCATTTCTACCCAGGACTTACCTTTTTTCAATGTATTTGCATAAGGGCATGTGTATCCAAGTTGCTTCTATATCATTAGACTGTAGAACTTAGTCTGTTGACTTTCAATAATATGGCACTTAGCTAAACACCAGACACGTGGCTTCTGTTAGACAGTATCTAATTGTAATACATTTTTATCATATTTTAGTGATGTATATAAAGGTAAGCAGAAAATATAAATAAAATCTGATCCTCATTTCCTCCTCAGCCATACTGAATGTTTTCTGAAAGAAGAGACACTACTTTTGAGAGGCCTCAAAATGAGAGTCTAGACAGGCTGTTAGCATCATCCTTAGGAGAAACCTGTTGAGGTCTAGGGTCAATTTCATGAAAGGCAACCTTTGGGAGGCCAACCACTGAACAACTTGTGGCTATAAACTTGGTCTTGCATTTTTGCATTTATTATTATTTTTTTGGAGACTGGGTCTCACTCTGTTACCCAGGCTGGAGTGCAGTGATGCAATCATAGCTCACTGCAGCCTTGAATTTCTGGGATCAGGTGATCCTCCCAGTTCAGCCTCTTGAGTAGCTAGGACTACAGATACATGCTGCCATGCCTAGCTAATTTTTTTAAGTGTTTTTTTTTTTTTGTAGAGACAGAGTCTCACTATGTTGCCCAGGCTGTTCTGGAACTCCTGGCCCCAAGTGATCCTTCCACCTTGGCCTCCCAAAGTGGTGGGATTGCATATGTGAGCCACTGCACCCAACCTGGTCCAGCACTTTCTGTGGCCTCTAGGTGACTCGGTCTTAGCTTGTCGTGACACTAGAAGTAAGAGGGTGTTATATTTCCAAGGAATTATAAGAATTAACTTTGTATCTTTAGGATTGGATCTGTTTTAGGAAAAATATCTTGTTTAAAGTTTTGTTCTAGGCAAAAGTTCAGCTATTTTATTTTCCCAGTTTAAAAAAATGAATTGAATGTATAATATATTGAATCCTCGTAGTTCTGTTAATGTTATTTCATCAGCTGTATATGAAACCCATTCATCTCTGAGTTTAAGGCAGCTCTGCTTGCGTCAGCAGTTTAAAAGCAGAGCTGTGGATTTACAGACATACAAGGGCAGCGAGGCACAATAATCCATTTCCTTTTAGAATGTTTGTGGCCTAAACTGAAGCCCAATTTCCTCATATTAAGCGATCCTTTTGAAAGAAGATGATAATTCCATCTAATAATTATGCTGTACATTTATAAACAGACAGAAGCGAAGTTTATGACGTTAGGGCTTAATTTAATGGATTTGGAATTGCATGTATAGTGAGTTATGGGAAAAAGTAGAATTTAACATTTTATAGTAAAACAAGCGTTCATTGCCAGAATCACTCCTCCGTCCTGGAGACCTGTGCTTATCTTTTTTGCCATTTGTCAAAAGGAGGCTCTTTTTTTTTCCTTCTACATATTTTCTCTGTGTTCATTTCTCTACAGTAGATGGTATTTCCACAGTTTAAAAATATCAGTGCTTTTCCTTTATGTGGAAATTTAGATCTTATCCAGAAAGACAGTTCTGAGACAGAGTACAGATTTCTAGCTGCTGTAGCCTGGGCGTGGTGACTCCACCTCCTCCCCAGCTTAAAAGAAGAGAGCACAAAGTGGCACTGTGGAGAACGGACCACACAGCTGTACCTTTCAGCCATGGACACTCCATGAAACAGGCTTTGTAAAGCTATTGTCACTTGGAAAATTAAAAGAAAAAAAAACCTCAGGGAGAATAATGTTTCAAATTATTTTCTTTTTAAAGAACAAATGCAATTAATGCAAACATGAAGGTAAAAGATTCAGGGAATTTATCAATGATTGGGTGGAATAACAGAAAGTTAAATGTGGAGCAGTGTTCTTCGTTTCTTCCATTGGCAATGGCCTTGTAGATGTTGATTTCACCTTCAGGTTTGGATACAGATTATCAGGAGTAAGTTTTCAACACCCTAAGTCTGTATCAGAGTTTCTTAACCTTGACATTATTGACATTTGTAGCTGGATCATTCTTGGTTGTGAGGGCTGTCCTGTGTACTATAAAATGTTTAGCAGCCTTGCTGGACTCCATCCCCCAAGATAGCTAAAAATGTCTCCAGAAAGTGCCAAATGTTCCCTGGAGGCAAAAATCCCCCTACTCTGATTAAGAAGCAGTGGATGTATTTCATCTTTCATCTTTGTACCTCTGGTCCTCAGCCATGTCTAGCTCTAGCATTTACTTAGTAAATGTCAATTGAATGACTGAAAAGATGAAACTGGTGCATCTATGTATGTAACCTTTTTTCTTTGGTATCTGAATATGTCAATATGTATGGAGTTTATTTTAAAATGATAGGTATTTTGGGTTGTTTTTCTAGAAGACCTTTTATTATGATGATGATAAGTTTAATATAATTATTAATTCCCTTTTCTTCATTAGTTATAATCACATAATACATTTATATTGCACAGGTATATTCCTGTGAATTTCAGAGAGATTAGTATCAGTTTCTTTATTATTCTTTCCTCATGGCGTAGTGTTCTGGGGATGCCATGGTCCTAATAAAGTCTGGTTCTATTAAAGGGATGTCATGTGTCTTCCAGAAAGGCTGGTTAAAGGACATTGGTCCTTTCGGTTCCAACTGGCCCTCAGGAGCCTGTGACCCAGGAGCACCTTGGCTGTGTGTGGTGCGGGCTTGACCTTGCCCCAATGAGGCAACACAATAGTGGGCTGGTCCTGGTACCTCCTGGAGAATGTGACAGTTCTGAGTCACCTGTGGAGGAAATAGAGGCAGCAAATAGAGACAGTGGAAAAGCCAGGAAAGGAATGAAACATAGTGCTGAAGTGTTTCTTTTCTTAAGGCTGACACTTTCACCCTTGGCCTTTTAAGAGGAGCAAATAGGCAGCCATCAACATGGTTCACTCTTGGCCTTTTAAGAGGAGCAAATAGGCAGCCATCAACGTGGCAGTTCTTAACATAATTAGCATTTAGGTAGCACTGGCAACAGGGCCAGGCACTGTTCTGAGAACTCTGTTGGATTTACTCATTTAATTCTAATGGTACAAAGAATGCACTATTATTGTCCCCATTTTACAGAAAATAGTGGCACAGAGAGGTTCATTGATAAATTCAATAGACATCATTGGAGTGCACTCCCTGCCCTGGGTGTTGTGTATAGAATACAGTGTATTCATATATGACATTCTCCCTGACCTCAAGAAGCTGATATCTAACTGGTAGAGGAGATAATTAATACACAAAGTAGCAAGTGGAAACATGTTAAATGCCATAGAAGAAGAAAGACAAGGTGCTCTGCGTTGCTTGCTGTGCAACATTGGGCAAGGTATTTAACTTACCTAAACTTGTTTTCTCAAAAATAATAACACCTACCTGTGGGTTTGCTGTGAGTACAATGTTTGGCGTATAGTAAGTACTTAACTAATGTCATAGAGTAGTACAGTAATAGCAGAATGAGACATTTGTTTACTTGGGTGTACCAGAGAGTTCTTGGAGGTATGATTTTAACTGAAGCTTGAAGGACTGGCAACACTTAAACATCTGGTAACAGGAAACCCATTCTCAAGGAAATAATATAAATAAAAGTATAGTACAGGGGAGCTCATGAAATAGGAAAATCCTAAGGTTTATTTATGGCAAGAAAGAGTATAGCAGAAGAAAAGGTAAAAAGGTAAGTTCTGAGGTCACATCATGACATTAGCCTCAGGTTAAGGAATTTGGAGCTTTTCATTAGGCAATGTGGACCCATGGATAGCTTTTGAACAGAAGAGTAGCAGTGCTTTAGGGAGATTTGTCTGCCATTCATATATGTGGGATGGATTTGATTGGGGGAGAGAGGCTTCCAGGGCATAACCAGGAGGCAATTGCATTGGAGAACATAGGCAGGGCTGATGGTGCTGATGACCCACCAGAGTGCCAGAGGAGAGGGGAGAGGGGGTCATATTGATGATGGAATTGACTGATCCAGTGGTGGTAGAGGAGGGAGTTGTCTCAAGACAAAAAAATATCAACAATGAACTTTAGATGCTGAGAATGAGTCCCTGGAAGGATTGTGTAGCAACAATGAAGATCCAGAAAACTCAAACATAAGCTGCAGGGGTGGCTAATGAGTTCACTTTTGACATCTTGAGTTAGAGGTGCCATCTGTTTGGGGCGTGCAACAAACATCTCCTTTCCAGAACAGAAATCTGAGCTAGAGACAAAAAACCAAAAGGTGTTTAGGTTGATGTGGTAGAAGGAACTGGAGAAAGGATATAAAGGACTTCACTTTTGGGGAGAGAGGGGAGTGGATCAACAAGCAGCCCTGCCTGAAGAGGCAGAGGAGGGCAGAAGGGAGGTAGCCGAGAACCAAGGAGAGTCTCAGAAGCCCAGGACAGAGTGACTCCAGGAAGCAGCGCTGATGAATGGATTCAGCTATTTCAGAGAGGCTGAGGAGGACCAATTAGGCTAGTCATGGGACTTGACAATCAGAGTATTTTTTTGTTAAGAGAAGATGTTTTGTTCTGCGATGGAGTAGGAAATACTGTGGTAAGGAATGAATGTTGGAAGAAAAGTCTCCAGTGCTTATATGGAAAAGGCTCGGCAAATTCACTTGCCCACCTTGGAAATTTCCAGTCTCGTGTCAGTTTTTGAAAAAAAGAGTGTGTTTGTTTGTGTGTGAGTGGGTGTGTCTCTCTGTGTGTAGTATGTGCATAGAGGAAGGGTATGGGGAGTGGCAGGGCTCAGGCATTCTTTCAGCCCTAATTAATTGTTGCCATACGGAAATGTGAGCCCAATCATACCAGCAGTTTTGATTTTTCAAATGAAGTAGGCAATCTGTTTTTTTTTTCTTTTTAAGTGGGATCTGTATATTTAAAAATCTTAGCCCAAATTTTTAAAACCCCTGTCCAAGCCAAATAAAGCCTGTCTGCAGGTGAGACACAGCCCGTGAGGTTGTAGCTTGCTTCTCTGGAACAGGTAATGGACTCAAGAGACAGCAGCTCTAGAAAGGTGCCAGGCTTACCACAGGCATTAGATAGCTCTTTGTTGAATGAGGAACAAGATTGTGGGGAGATTATTTTTAGACAGGCAGAAACACAGGTCTTTAATTTGATATAGTTATGATAGTATATGTTGTGGATATAAATGACAATTTAAAATGCTGGTAAATTAAGCTATGAAACATTTCCATTCAAGAGTATTATTTTTAATTCCTTTGTCAATATTGGCCTCTCATTACCTATTAAAATGATTGGCTTCACACCACTGATAATGGTGACAGAACGCAGATCCATTTGCAGTATTGTTATTGTATCAGCACCACTGAAAATTAGTAGTGATTAGAACTTCAAGAGTAACTCCACTAAATCAGGAGACAAGTACTCCTTATCTGTTCTTTGTAATGTATTTTAAAATTGTCAAACTTCTCTGCTTGTGTTAAATTAAAACCAGGCCATGGACTTTCCACAAGACGCAGGTCGATAGGAAAGGAGGGAGGTAGAAATGTACATGAGTAGGTGCATCGGAGATGTTCCAGTTCAGGGTTCTCTGTAATTTCTTCAACTTTCTGCAGGTTGTTTACTTATCAGATTCAGATTTCTCCAAAGTACCTTCGTTCTGCTCAAACTCAAATAGAATTGAGACCACAAATAGTTTAATTCTAGATACACAGACTGGTTGATTGCTGAAAGTATTTTGTGACTACCAAGTTGGGAAATTGTAGTAAAACCTATCTATGGATTTGTCTGTGTTTTCATTCCCTCTTCAAATGCAAGAGCTATATAAGTATATATATCTTTAAGATAAGTAATGTTGCCCTTTGACAGATGAGAAAACTGAGGCTCAGAAAGGTCACATAGCCTACTAAACATCAGATGTTTACTTAGTTATACAGCTGGAATGTAATAGAGTCTGACCCCAATGCCTGTGTCTTGAGGCAGCTTTAGCCAAATTAAGGTCTGAGTAACTTGCTCCATTGACTTTCAGGAATAAAGCTCATGTTTTCTTCTTAAAGTAACAATATGCCTTCCTTTGCTCTAGCCTATGGGGACAGCTAGTTTTCTGTTCTTCTAAAAGTAATGGCAGGAGTAACTCTTTGAACTGAGTACCTGTGATTTCCAAGGGGAAGCTTATGGTTGCCCATCCATGTCTATATTTTAATTGTGAAGGCTATCGGACTTTTAATGTTTTACCTCTTTCTTTCTTTGTTAGACGATTTTGTTAAATTACCATTTCCTTATTGGAGTTGACCATGTGTGAATTCCTAGAAGGAGAAGTTGTGTTTACTCTATTCTTTGCTCCATCGTTTTTCTTTGTAGTTAAAGCTGTCACATGGCTCATATTTTTCAGGATCTATGCAACTGAGAGGGAGATTTTTAAGACTATGTATAGTTCATCTATCCTTGTAGGAAGACTTCAGAAAGATACCTACATAGGCATAGGATCCAATGGAAAACATTAGTATGCTTCATTTTTTGCTTCCAGAAACTCAGATGTGTCTCTATTCTTTGTCACAGTTTAAAATAAGCATCTAGGGCATTGTTTTTTAAGTAAATGTATGTGTGTATTTGAATGAAAAGACAAAAATATTTAAATATATATTATATAAGTATATTCACGCATATTCAAATGCAATCGATGTTTCCCTTTAGACAGATGTTAATGAGATGATAAATATTGATATACGTTACAGGTATACAACTTTGTAAGATTCTCTATTTTTTAGGCAAAAAATATGTTCCTCTGCAACCATACCACACAGACTTAACATCTGTTTTAAAGTGTGTTAAAATCCTGCAACTCAATGTCAATTGGATCTGGCTTTACGGTATGCTTCCTTCATTATGGCTCTCACTGGGGGAGGAGAGCTTTCCGCTACCATCCAAACCTCCAGAGCACCATTGAAAGCAGCTGGTATTCTATATATTACATAATTATGAAGCACACCGTGTAGTTTAGAATACTTAAGAGGCACTAGGGGCCCACTTCTCAAAATATTTACAGCCTTTTATTCTTCCAAAAACAATCATTTGCATGCCTAAAATGATTTGTGTACCTTTGCCATGCAAATTTCCTTTAGCCTCTTTTTTCTGTTAAACCTTGCTCTGAAAATATCAATGTTTAGTAGTAAATAGGCCAGAGGGAAATGTAATTGGCAAGAATGGAGGTTTTAAATGTTTCCCCCAAATTTTGGGTATTCAAGGGGAAATGGGAGAAATCATGGAAAAAAGAAGGGCTGAGGGAAGGACCCCTGCTGAGAACAGGTACCAGATCTAAGGAGAGGCTCTAGGACAGGGGCCAGGCTTTGCATTGAAAGGGACAATGAGGGGCTGAGTGCCATCCAACAGGCCGGTTTTGGGGACAGTTACTGATTTAGAAGAACATTAAGAAAATGGTTTGGCTTTTTAATGATTGCCATTCTAACTGGTGTGAGATGGTATCTCATTGTGGTTTTGATTTGCATTTCTCTGATGGCCAGTGATGACGAGCATTTTTTCATGTGTCTGTTGGCTGTATGCACGTCTTCTTTTGAGAAATGTCTGTTCATATCCTTTGCCCACTTTTTGATGGGGTTGCTTGTTTTTTTCTCATAAATTTGTTTGAGTTCAATCCCAAAGTAAGGCAGTAAAGCAAGATCTCATGCCAAGGGTTGTTAAAGAGATCATTCTTGGAGCTCAGTGACTCTGATCACACAGAGGGTCTCCCCTTACCAGCCTTGTTCACTGCCCTCTTTCCAAATCTTGTCCATCCTTTAGAACTTTGCTCAATCAGCCATTCATTCGACAAACATGAGTTGCACATTCCATGTGCCAGGCGCTATGCTGGACAATGGGAATAGGAAAATAAATGTGATAGTATAACCCTTTAGAGACTCTGTTGTCGAAGAGCAGAAAGGCATAAAACCCAATGAGTGTGCCCAGGTGTCTGTGGCATGGTAGTAAAACCAAGTATAGGAATAGAGGGCACCAAGGAGGAAGTGCTGTGTTCTACCTTATATAGCATTAGAGGTCAGGAAGGATTTTACTGTGGGAGTGATTCCTGAGGCAGACACAGCAGGGACAAGTGTTCTAGAAAGGATCTGGAGGCATGACAGGCCTGGGGGCCACTTGACATGCTCTAATGCTTTCTTTGTTTAATAACGTTGTCTTTCAACAGAGCGCTTTGGAGCTTTTCTAAGCTTTCTCATTTCTTCTGAGTTATCTGTGTCTATTAGGGAGCAGGAGCTTGGTATTTGGTATTTACAGAAAATGTCCCAGATGGAAATATTGCCATCTTGGTGGAATGAGTCCCCTCCCAGGAGTCAGATGGGTCAGCGTCCTGTGAGTTATTCTCCAAATGGAAACTGTAACAGCATTCAATCTGGCTTCAATTTCATTTTGAAATAGATGATTCCAAAAATGAGTATACTTGATACTGGATTAAAACAAAATGAGCCCCTTTTGGAATTTAAGCTTACTATGCTTCTCTTGTTTATGGGACTATTCTAATAAAAATATATCAGAAAGAAGGCTGGGCACGGTGGCTCATGCCTATAATCCCAGCACTCTGGGAGGCCGAGCGGGTGGATGACCTGAGGTCAGGAGTTTGAGACCAGCCTGGCTAACATGGTGAAACCCCGTTTCTACTAAAAATACAAAACCTTAGCCAGGCATGGTGGCACGCACCTGTAATCTCAGCTACTCAGGGGGCTGAGGCAGGAGAATCGCTTGAACCTAGGAGGTGGAGGTTGCAGTGAGCCAAGATCATGCCATTGAATTCTAGCTTGGGCAACAAGAGTGAAACTCCATCTCAAAAAAAAAAAAAAAAAAAAAAAAAAAAATTCTTTAAAAAA